>NC_139953.1:26870789-26873289 GCF_963454915.1 Gymnoscopelus microlampas
TTGACATATACGGACGTTGAAAGGCAACGCAGTGGTCCTATCTCCGTCAAGACATCAATCTCATGAATATATTTCAACCAACGGTTAATTTAAACTTCATCATGACTGTCGCTCCCTTAAAAGACGTTATTTTCGGCAAGCGAGGGGTGGTATAAATTAGGCTCAAGTTACAAAAATGTTTGACATACACCAAAGAAAAGGAGGCTTCTCCGTAGTACTGAGAATCCTGCCACACACAGTTCCTGTCCACTGGTGATGAACATTAGCCTACATGACAGTGAGACACTCACTCCAACACTCACCTCGCCAGATTTACTGGCCTAACATTAACACACCTGTGCAAATATTATGGGGTCCCCTTCTGAGCCATGTTTAGACTAGCCGCAGAAATGATGACATCGTTGCGAGCATTATCTGGTGCAATTCCACTCCCCTATGATACATTAAAGATATGAGATCCCTACAATAGCTACCTGGAATATGAGTGCATGTGCAGTGATTGCGGTGATATTTGAGCTGTCTAGTCATAACTCATCAAGGAACTAGGGGGAAGATATTGTATTAAAGGGGGTGTACAGTAAGTGATATGTTTTTTGTTCAAATAAGTGTTAAATATTGCTATATTCCCACAGTAATCATTGCTATAGAAAGTTTGCTCAGTAACATAACAGGTGTCTCTCCAGCTCTTTAGTACGCCAAATAGAAAATACATTTTCAGGTCAGGAGGATTATATCCTGGCCTGATTTCATCCAATCAGGAGAGACAACTCATACAGGATACAGGATTAACATGTGAAACTGGAAGTGATGAAATAAAGAAACGAGCAGACTACATTTTTATAATGTAAAATCTGATTAATGGGTTCACTTTTCTGATTGCATGTAATTGCGACATGAATTGTATTGTACAACACACTATATAGTAAACAGTATGTATCAGAATATAGTTTTGTTTAAACAACAACAAATAGCACTTATATATACCTTATAAAGGCACTCCAATGCTCGTACACCTTAGTTTTTGGACACAGCGTACGTCTTGAATGTTTTAGGACAGCTGAAATTGTGTGGTGTAAGAGTTTACTGTACTGGACGTTTGAGCTCTTGAGATCTGTTTAATATTTGTATATGAAAAATATGTTTCAATGTTCTTGTGTTGCATGCATAGTAAAGGTTAAATGCATGATCCTTTCTTTCTTTCTTTTTTCTTTACATCTGTAAGATTATTGTTCTTCTTTCATCATAATTCAGCATTTTACACATTGCTCAAATTTCTTTATATCCACAAGAATATGGCCCTGAGAATATGGAAATTCTTGAACATAATAGGTCCATTTAGCCTCTTGGTGAGTCTCACTGCTGAAATAGATGGACAGACCTAATACATGATTGTGTTAAAGGGAGAGGAGCCCAGCGGCCACTTTGTCGGTGCCTCAGACAGACAGACAGACAGACAGACAGACAGACAGACAGACAGACAGACAGACAGTGTTTGGATAGAGAAGGGGTTGCTGTAAGCCTTGTGGAGTGGACTCTTCCTCTCTCACTAGAAAACAGAGCACTCTGAAAACAAACTGCCTGAAGAGAGTGGAGGAGTTCATCCCAAAAGTATCTGACGTCAGGGAAGCAGAGACACAAAATGGAGACACACAAGAATGTACACACACACACACACGCACGCACACACACACGCACACACACACACACACACACACACACACACACACACACACACACACACACACACACACACACACACACACACACACACACACAGAGGCTATTGGTGTTGTAGTGGTCAGTGCAGGAGAAGGGAGCGGGTTATCAGATCTCACTTCAATTACACACCTGGTTACTCTTTGAGATAACGTGTGTGTGTGTGTGTGTGTGTGTGTGTGTGTGTGTGTGTGTGTGTGTGTGTGTGTGTGTGTGTGTGTGTGTGTGTGTGTGTGTGTGTGTGTGTGTGTGTGTGTGTGTGTGTGTGTGTGTGTGTGTGGGTGAAAACGAGTTGTGCATCAGCATGCATCATTGTCACAGCTCAGAGTGGGATACATTGCACATGCATACTTATGTGAGTGCTAATGCACTATGTACTGTATATTTGGAGGAGGAGGGGGGGGGGGGTTGCCATGTGGCGTTGACTTGATGAAGTGTCCTGGTGGTCTTTTGCCAGGTCCATGTGTACCGGCTATGGATGTGCGTGGGCGGGGGCTCGCCTAACTGCTACGTTTTGGCTACAACAGGGGTTGGGCAAGGCGAGATGGGGTGGGAGGTGTTGACAAAGAAGGATGTTTTGGGGTGGCAGAAGGGGTGAGGTGTGGAGAGATGATAGGAAGGATGCATGGGTGTTTGGGGTTCTGTTGTGAAGTGTCTGGGAGTAGATCATCTTGAATTTCAGATTTGTATCATTGGGGATTTTTTGCAAACGCACGTACGCAAAAGTGCACGCTCTGTAAATGTCATGTCTTAGAACCTAAGACTTAGGTCATACTCTGCAACA
>NC_139953.1:26885789-26898289 GCF_963454915.1 Gymnoscopelus microlampas
TGGAGTTGAAGTGTATAAAGTGTTGGAAAATGTATATAGTATAAAGTAAAAAGAAAAGAAAAACTCCAAACCACACCTAGCAGTACTTATGTAAATATACTGTACTTGGTTACTTTCCACCACTGCTCCAGTTACAAATGAATAATTTTACAGTGTATGAGGCTCTTACTCTCCTCTTCTGTTTCCAGGTTCACCCTCAGCACAGCCACACCGTTACTCTGCTCTGATTGGTCCTCAAGGCATTGGAGGAGAGAGCCACATACAGCCAATCCCAAGGGAGCTTTTACAGAGCTCCCTCCCTACGTGCGCGCGCACACACACACACACACACACACACACACACACACACACACACACAAATATTATAGTGACCCTCTCCAGCTCCCTCAAACTGTGAGGACAAGGCTTCCATGTCATTAACCTGTAATATGACAGAATATTAGTTATGTTCATGGAAATTGCCTCACACCGGATGTCCCTGTCATTGGACATCAAAGGTTTATGATCTTGTGAAAACGTAATATATCTCCACTCCCTTAACCCGCTCATAATTCTCTATTATTGCCCAGAATATCCATCATGTGTTTCATTTTTCTCCCCACTTGGCTCTCACACAGCAAAATCCTCAGTGTTCACTTATCCATTTGTAAACACAAATGGACCATCCATTTTGTAACATTTGTACATTATCTGAGTATTTTATTGTGTACTCCCCCTGTGGCTTCTTTGCGCTTTCTTGCAACCTCTCTAACAAGTTATTTCTGTTGTGTCCTTTTCACCTTCTCATTCTGCAGCTATATTGATGTTGCTGTGTTGCGAGAAAATTTGGGCTATTCTTATCTCATGTATCATCAGAAAGCAGTCTGTGAGGGAGAGAGAGCTCAGAGCTGCTTCAACCAAGCCAGAACTAGAAAGGTGTGCTCCACAGGGCGCTGATCTCTGCCAGCTGTTGTTTTTAAAACAAGCTTGTAAATTAACTGTGTTCTTACAGTACTTGTTAAAAACCTGGAGTATGTACCGGAACAATGTGCATGTCATAACAATTTCAAACAAAATACAGGCAAATCCTTTTTCACTTCCAAAGACATCTAATATCAATTAACTACATTAACTACATTATCATCCGACAGGGGTGTTTGTCTATACTGCACGGTAAGTAAGACTACAAATAGTAGCACTTAATAGAATAAATTAATTAATAAACACTTAATAGGGAGCAGAAAGCTCCGCGATCTGCATGTGTTGAACTCTAACTGACCTGAACCCCAACTCCTTATGGAACTTATTTGTAACTTTACGATGCATGCTAAATGCTAAAGTATTATTGTCACTACCTGGGCCGGTGAGCCATGTCATTTTCCCGAAGTTGTGTTTGTTCAGCGAACAGCCACAGCCTGCAGTTTCAGTGAATATTTGTGTTCTTAGTTATCGTGTTTGTGTGTGGTAGCCTTGCTAAGCTAGCATTGGACAATAGGTATTGTGGTGTGGTGCTTAGCGACATGGCTACATACTAGGTTTAACACTGACATTTAACTCATTTACTTCCAATAACTGACTTGGTTAAAATAGTTGGATAGCGGACATGCTCATACAATTTTTACATACCAACCCCTCCTTAGTGTACTAAAGAAATTTGACAGTCATTGATCTCAACACAGACAGCTGTTTTTATGGTTTGTGTGTGTGTGTGTGTGTGTGTGTGTGTGTGTGTGTGTGTGTGTGTGTGTGTGCGTGCGTGCGTGCGTGCGTGCGTGCGTGCGTGCGTGCGTGCATGCGTGTGTCTGGAGAGAGAGAGAGAGAGAGAAAAAAGGATGGTAATGAGGGTATGGTAATGACCCTGGGCATTGGGTGTCCCCCTCAGTGGCCGTGCAAAGACCATCTGGAACCTGTCCCTTCCCGGTGACATCACATGACCGGCATAACCTTTCACCCTAAACCGGCCAATTAGCAGCATGTCCCTCCATAACTGTCTCGGCCCCTCCTTCAGTCGCTCTTTCTTTTTCCCACAATCCCCCTCATTCCCCCTCTCCACCTGTTCCTCCATGTCACTGGGGGGCTGAGTGTGACACACTGAAAGGGAAATAGTCACTGGAAATGTTTCCTAAGTTGCTGAACAATTGCACAAAACACTGCAGCACTACTTCGTCATTATGACCAATAGCAAAAATGTACTGTACCGATCTGCATACTCGCAAGTTGTCGCAGTGTTATGAGCTTGAAGATTGCCTGTTTTTGCTGTTTGGGGGGATTTTATCTATTTATTTATTTTGAAAATATTTTTAGGAAAGAAATATAGAAAAATCGGAAAGATTTGTCCATTTCTGAAAATGGGTCCAAAATAGGGATGCCAGGGTTACTGTGGTTAAAAGAGGTGCCTTAATGACGCAGCACAGTCAAACCTGAGGATTATTTGCATCCATGTCCTGTGATGATCTATCTCTCTTTGTGTGGGAAATGATCAAGAAAGACAGTTTTAATGGCATCACATCTATGTCTGTGTTTTATCTACATGCAGCAGGCAAGCATGGAGTGTAACCCTAACCCTAACCCAGAATCCTTTTTTGTTATTTCCGCACTATTTTAATCTCTCTCTCTCTCTCTCTCTCTCTCTCTCTCTCTCTCTCTCTCTCTCTCTCTCTCTCTCTCTCTCTCTCTCTCTCTCTCCTCTCCCTGGTGAATCCATGTATCTCAGAGGTGATCATCAATCTAACAGGCTCTATTATTCTTTTCCACTAAGTGCTTTGATTTCAAGCCCACCCAAGAGATTATGCCTCAGACCCCCTCACTCCACTCCGAACTCCACTCCATTTCTTCACCTATATCTCTGCTTCTCTGTTTTTCTCTGCATCTCTGTCAGCTTCTCTCTCTCTCTCTCTCTCTCTCTCTCTCTCTCTCTCTCTCTCTCTCTCTCTCTCTCTCTCTCTCTCTCTTGTTTCAGTCCTGTGTTCACTTCTCTCCAACCACACCTTGTACTTAAACTTTTATTTTTTATTTTTTTATTCCCTTCTCTGTGACCTCTTCTTTCATGCAAACCCAACTAGATATCAGGTACTGTTACTGTATCTGGGTGGTTTACTATGATATCATAGCTGACAGAGATAGGCTATAGGTTAGGTTTACTGTCATATAATAACTCAGTGGTTGTCAAACTGGGGTCCGGGGACCCCCAGGGTTCCTTGAGGGGGTTCCAGGGGGGTACCCAGCAAGATGTGTTAATAGCAGCAAAATCAGTTTAACCACTTTAAACAGCAGATCTAAGCTCACAACACTATTTTCAAAAATAAAAAAAATATATAAAAGTGGTATTGTTCATGAAAACTCAAAATAATTAAGGGATCTGTGATATAACATAGCTGACAGATATAGGTTGGTGGTTTACTGTGATATAACATAGCTGACATATTACATATAGGTTGGTGGTTTACTGTGATATAACATAGCTGACATATTACATATAGGTTGGTGGTTTACTGTGATATAACATAGCTGACATACTGTATATAGGTTGGTGGTTTACTGTGATATAACATAGCTGACATATATAGGTTAGTGGTTTACTGTGATACATAGCTGACAGATATAGGTTGGTGGTTTACTGTGATATAACATAGCTGACAGATATAGGTTGGTGGTTTTCTGTGATATAACATAGCTGACAGATATAGGTTGGTGGTTTACTGTGATATAACATAGCTGACAGATATAGGTTGGTGGTTTACTGTGATATAACATAACTGACAGATATAGGTTGGTGGTTTACTGTGATACATAGCTGACAGATATAGGTTGGTGGTTTACTGTGATATAACATAGCTGACAGATATAGGTTGGTGGTTTACTGTGATATAACATAGCTGACAGAGATATATGCGGCGCTTGTTTAGCTGCACAAAGACACCGGAAGGAAATGGTCAGAGGGCAGCCCTCTAGAGACACACGACTTATCCTCATAGACACATGGGTTGTGCCGCAACAGTGACATATAGGCCTACATCTGGAGGGTCACTCTTTCACACACACACACACACACACACACACACACACACACACACACACACACACACACACACACACACACACACACACACACACACACACACACACACACACACACACACACACACACACAATCACACTCTCTCAGTTTGATGTATAATTATCTGTGTTCATTTATCCATTTGTCAGAGGGTGTATACCAAATAATTTGGTTACATTTTGTGAAATGAATTAAAGATGTTACTTGTATATAATTCACACTAAGATACTTTATATCTCTGTTGTTGTTGTTATTGTTGTTGTTGTTGTTGTTGTTATTATTATTATTATTATTATTATTATTATTATTATTATTATTATACACTAATAATAATCAAGCAAAGCACAAGTGATCAAACATGTTTCAAGAGGAGAGACAATTAGATTAATTAGCCTATGCCACAGTGCAACTCCACTCTTGCACGTGACAGGCAAGCAGCATCATCCATCTTTTTTCTTCCAACACCCTAAGCCCCCCCACTTAAAGCCTGCTTGTTGTTTGGGCTTGCACTGAGTGGGCCAATGCTCAGAGCATCGGTGTGGAATGACGTGGAAGGACAAACAGCGGTTCTGGGGTCCCCGGTGTCTGTTACATCTGTGGGGACCGAGGCGCCAGCGCGCCATTTGAGACCTGACACCCCCGCCTTTGCGTTTTATCCCATTAACTGGCCGCCGGTGCTGAAAGTAGCATGATTGGGCTATGGTCAATTAAGGTAGGGCGCAACTTTATCCATTTAGCCTATAGCTGCAAGCTGCTAAATGTGGTGTTATTCGGTCAGAACTCAAAAGGCCTAAGCCAAACATGGGCCTAAAATAACAAACAATGGTCTGAAATTCTGAATTCATTATAATTTCGAACGTTGTTAATTTATTATGCATAATATTGTAACATGAATAATAATACAAAATGGGATAATAATAATAATAATAATAATAATAATAATAATAATAATAATAATAATAATAGTAATAAAGCAGTAGGGTAGTAATAGTATAGGCCCTATAGCCTAGGCTAGGCCCTAATCATCATCAGATGATGATTTGGGCTTTGGGCAGTTAAAAACTAATGATGATGATGATGATGATCATATTAGTTTTTAACTAAAGCAAATAAGATAAAGGCCTGTATTTTACTGGCTAATAGAAGTGGCAGCGATAACAATTAAGACAATCGAATTAAAATAACTAATGCATTGAAAACACCTCTGCAACATTGTTTTTCATTGCAATTCAACTGCAATTAATCTTCTTTCAGCCTATTTTTAGCTATGAAATGCAAAATTGCCCAAGAAGTGAAAATTGAGGAGCAATTATGCTTTTTGTCGTTTACGCAATGCTTATTGTTTGAGACAAGGCCTTACACATTCTTGTAGGCCTATCATTTTAACCACTATGGGTCAATTTTCACTATTATTTTTCACATGACACTGTTTTTGCAGGTTGGTCAATGGTCACCCTAAAACAAATTTGCAAAACTTTTGTTGGAATAGCCTACACTTTTTTTTTAAAGAATCCTAGTCCTCCTCCCAGCTTGTGGTAACGCCCCCGGTCATGAACATAAAGTCAGATCCTTGCAGCGTGTTGCTTCCAGATAGTTGCCGTGTCTCTGTGTGTATCTTCCCAGCATTCCATTCACTGTCTATCTGTCCATACCGTTACAGTTGCTCCCATGTTTTGAACCCGCTTCCACCGAGGTCGTCCGTCCGTCCGTCCATCCACCATGTCCACCGGATCCCTCAGTGACGTCGACGACGAGCTGTTGGACGGCATCTTGAAGTTCGGCGGCTCCGGGACGGAGAACGACAGCGCGGAGGAGGAGAGCAGCTCCAACTGCGAGGGCGGCGGCTCTGCCCCGGAGCGGAGGGGCGCCCAGGGCAAGAAGAAGAAGAAGAAGAAGAGGAGCGCGTCGGACGGCGTGGCACACGAAGGAGGCAAGCAGGTGCAGAGGAACGCGGCCAACGCACGGGAACGGGCGCGGATGCGCGTTTTGTCCAAAGCCTTCTCCAGGCTGAAGACCACGTTGCCGTGGGTCCCCGCGGACACCAAGCTGTCCAAGCTGGACACCCTGCGCCTGGCGTCCAGCTACATAGCGCACCTGAGACAGATACTGGCCAACGACAAGTACGAGAATGGATTTATCCACCCTGTGAACCTGGTAAGATCATCTATGCTGACCTGTTGCATCATCACGAACCTCTCTGGGCTGCAGAGTCCTGCATGCAGGCCTTCAAGGAGTGATAAATAAAAATAAAGCAATGGTTCTAAAACTTTTACATTTCAAGGTCTCCCCTTAACTCAGACAGGGGTACAAATGGTTCCATTTACTGTCTGAGTTATATACTTGTAAGGGTCAATTTAAGGAACCCAGAGAGTCCCTGAAATCCACCTTGAGAACCACTGGCTTAAAGCATGCAGGTGCTTGGGATGGGGAAAAACATACATTTCCTCTGTTCTGATGCAAAACCGTATAGCCTTTATTAGGCCTATAGTGTATGTTGGCCTACCCAAGCCTGCTCAAACAATATGCATATTCAGTCAGTGATTTGTTTACAAATATAATTGAATTCAATAGCATTAGAGCTTGACTATCTCTATATAATAATAAATAATAAACCATATGTCTCTAGACTTTAAACTATTCGTTAAGGGTGCTATGTTTTCAGGCCAGGCCCCTGCTTACATTTTTATTTTGTTTGATTGAATTGTAAACCAAAAACTCTATCAGAACTGTTTTTTTTTTCACCCTATACCTAAATAACTTCTCCTATTTTTTCCTTAGACGTGGCCTTTTATGGTTGCTGGGAAGCCCGAGGCCGATTTGAAGGAGATGCTGAACAGTACGAGGCTATGTGGAACAACTGCCTCATAACCCAGGGAACGGACACCTGTTGCATAAGGACAATATCCTATACTTTTCCACAGACATTGGTTGTGTTTAGCTTCAGATGATGGACAGAAATGCATGTCTCATCTTCTCCACAGACTTCTCGAGTGGGAATAACCGAGCGAGCGCGTGCACTCTTTCGTGCGTTCCTGTAAAGATTTATGTTTTATTTAAATGTCTTTCTTGTGCCACTTAACTGTCTTTGCTGGTTCAAAGATAACATGTGTGCTTTAGTTTTTTTTTTATACCCTTCAGAAGTGCTATTAAAGACCTATGTTTTTCACACGATTTGGCCAGTTTTGGGGGCTACATGATGACATTGGAAGTGCACATGAAATATTCAAGTGTCCTGTCAAAAGTTCAAGTAGATTACATGTATATAAAAAATATATTGGCTATATTTTTTACTCTGCGTGCAGGACTAAGAATGCCTTTTCATTTGACTCGTTTTTTCTTTGCTGTGAGTGTGGGCCAGTTCTTTGACCTTGCTAACCTTTCTTATCACACCATCCCTTCAAAATGTCCTATAGCAAAAAAACTTGTGCAGCTACAAAGAGCGTCAGTCCACAGATAAGCGTTGCGCTATTTGTTTTCTTAATCTCTTAAAGTCAACAGTGGACACAGTTACCATGAGATAAACAAATGGTTGCAATCAAAGATGATTTAGGTGCTTTTGTAAATTCTCATGCGAGGCTGTTTGTCATTAAGGCCAAAGGAGGTTTGATTAATTTGAGTTTCCTTTAGTTTCTTTGCCCATTTAATAAATTGATAGCGTAATTGCGAAGGTATGTTATATGCAAGAAGTTTGTTGTTTGAGGTCAGACATTTTCAAAGTGGTAAATGTGCACACTGCGCTTAATCCCGCCCCAGACACGTTGTTTAATTCGCGCGGGTTATGACCGCTGTGTTTACATTCTGCCGACAGTTATTTATGCAGCGTCCGCTGGCGAGAGAGGAGGCGTATGACTCAAGCTCTCTCTCTCTTTCTCTCTCTCTCTCTCTCTCTCTCTCTCTCTCTCTCTCTCTCTCTCTCTCTTACATTTTGTTAAATATGATTCCTAGCTAATTGTATAATCTACTTTCTCGCACAGACAAACAGGTGAATAAGACCCTGGCCTATATAGTTTATTTAGACATTATATTCACTTATTCAGAAGATAAGTTTTTAGATAACACTTTAATTTTATATTTTGATTAAGACTAGTCTGTTTCAATAATATTTAGCATGTGCACAATCACGCACACGATGTGTCCTATTTTTTTACAATGTTTTTAACACATTATAGCCTATAGGCCTTAATATCCTAGCGAGTATTCACAAACAATGTCCTTCACTTTTATTTTAATTTTATTCTATGTTTTCATTTTATAGGGCCTGGTTTAACATTATTGCATATATCGCTCTCAATGTGATCACACATCCAAGTGTCACAGCCTAGCCTATACACAGAAAGGCAGGTTAACCCAAACAGGTGTGTCAAAGACATATCCACACGGCTAGACATTAAAATAGAACTATATCTATATGCTCGTTGTTGAAGTAGTAAGCAACGTTTCCTCAAGGACCCTCACCCAATACATCAATGGCATGTGGCAAGGCCCCAGAGGGACCACCGGGGAGAAAATAAACTTGGCAGCCTTTCTCTGGGGCCAGCTGCACAGAGGTGCTGCTGCCCGAGAGAGAGAGAGAGAGAGAGAGAGAGAGAGAGAATAGTCATTAATGAGATAGCAGGGGCCAGGGTTCTCATGCACTGAGCAGGCTGCTGGCTAATTGTTTAGTTGGACGGCTGCCCAAGCTCTCATGTAAAAAAAAAATGGGGGGTCTGGGGTAAAAAGGAGGAGAGGAATCATATTTTGTTTGGAAAGATTCTCTATTGTTTTCTCTCTCTCTCAAGAGATCAGCATCTGCACTTCAGTAACCCACATGTTGAACGGACATCTCTTCTTATAGCTTGAATCCAGAGGTTCTCAAAGTGGGGTATAGGGACCCCCAGGGGTCCTTGAGGGGGTTCCAGGAGGTCCCCAGCTAAATTAGTTAACATATCATAACGATCATCTTAACCACTTTAACCCTACATACATTGGCTGTTAGAAAATAGCTGACAACGAGCTCACAAGTTATGAGCTTGTAGATCTGCTATTTTCAAAAAATCTTGGAAAAAAGGTGGAAAACAATGAAACATTTTAACAACACAAATATTATTTGTATATTCATTTGGGGGTTCTTGACATGAAAAGGTTTGAGAACCACTGCTTTACTTACATCAAATATTTTACATCAAAATTCCTCCCATCACACTTATCCTCCAAAAATGTTTGTCATATCTGACATTCCCTGTCTCTGTCATCAGAGTTCAGTCCAAGACTTCCATCTCCTGGACAAAATACAGAAACAGTGACTTTTCTTCAATTAAATTCTTAGCAAAAGAAATATTGGCCATGGATTAGAAATATATAGGCCTACTTCTGAAAATATGTTGTATATATTTATATATATAATATATATATATATATATATTGTCCCTATCTTGTTGTTGTTGTTGTTGTTGTTATTATCATTATCCTTATCATTATCATATTATTATCATTATTATTATTATTATTATCATCATTATTAGTATTATTATGATGGGGATGATGATGACGACGACGACGAAGATGATTATCATTATTGTTATTATTATTATTATTATTATTATTATTATTATTTAGGACATAATTGCATATCTCATCATGAATACATAATTATCATGAATAAAATAGTGATGTAGTCTTGATGTAAGGTTCTCTCTGGAGTCCTCATACAGTAGGCTTCTTGCACTTTGAGAACCATCACACTGTAGAGAATGTATTGTAAGACTGCCATCTTCTGGTGAAATACAAAATTGATCAAATTGTCAAAATGAAGAATATACAACCCATGCCTGCCCAAAACAACATCTCTTGTATGATGGCTTATGTACCATTGAATTGACCTTGACCTTGAATGTGAAGTTGACCATACAAAACCCCAAATTAATCATATCTTCACGGCTGCTGACGGATCATTCCCATCAAGATTCACAAAAATATAATCCTCCTCTCTCGAGTTACTTTGTTGACAGACACAGACATATAATGCAAGTATGGACAGCAGAATAGAGTAGCCTACCCTCACCCTTCCAGCATGCAGAGGAAAAACCTTTGTGCAGTTTTAATCTGAATAAGGTCTTTTTTTTCACTTTATCACTTATTTTTCTAGTTTCACCTGACAGTGAACAACAGGAATGTGCTGCTGCAGTTGTTGTGATAATCAAAGATTGCATGCTGCTGGGAGATGCATATCACCAACAGCAAAAATAACATAATACCTGTACTGCAAATTCCACGATTGACTGCTTATTTTCTTAAACAGCTGCACTCCCATTGTGCCTTCATCTGTATGATCACAGACAGAGCAGTAAAGAATGCATGTGTGGAGTGTTAAGGCCCAACACCTACAGTGTTCATTAAAGCAGCAAAGAATACCATGCACTGTCTCGTCAAATGCATGGTACTATCTACTTTTATCTACTTTTTTACAACATTGGCACCTCAGGGTTGTTCTGGGTAGGCCTACTCAGTTCTCCCTCCTTGCCTCCAACCCATGACTGGTTCCAAAATATGACAGCTCTTAATAAAAGGGAGCTGTACAGTGTGGTGCAAACCTACTTGTTTGTCTTTGATCTCAGTTTGTTATGGGGCCAGCACCTGCCTTCAAGAGGTTTTGGATGCGCGTGACTTCTTTTGAATGATTCAGCTCTGCCAACTGCCCCGTATTTTCTGCTGTCTGTTATAAAGACAAACAGTGTGTCATGGGAAATGCAGCATGTTTATTTGATGCTATCACTATCCAAACAAAGAGAGAAACAGACAGATATGTAAAAAGACTGAAGGGAAAACAGAAAGCAGAAACTGAGGCAAAGTATTGCTGTGTGGAAAGCCAACATCTTGATCACTAGCCTAAAGCCAACATCTTGACCACTAGCCTAAAGCCAACATCTTGACCACTAGCCTAAAGCCATCATCTTGACCACTAGCCTAAAGCCAACATCTTGACCACTAGGCTAAAGCCAACATCTTGACCACTAGGCTAAAGCCAACATCTTGACCACTAGGCTAAAGCAAACATCTTGACCACTAGCCTAAAGCCAACATCTTGACCACTAGGCTAAAGCCAACATCTTGACCACTAGCCTAAAGCCAACATCTTGACCACTAGCCTAAAGCCAACATCTTGACCACTAGGCTAAAGCCATCATCTTGACCACTAGCCTAAAGCCAACATCTTGACCACTAGCCTAAAGCCAACATCTTGACCACTAGGCTAAAGCCAACATCTTGACCACTAACCTAAAGCCAACATCTTGACCACTAGGCTAAAGACAACATCTTGACCACTAGCCTTAAGGGAAATTCCACCTTGGCTGGGTGAGATGTTTTAGGCTTTTGGTCATCTGGCAGAGGCTCTGAGCCATTAGGCTACCCAGAAGGCCAAACTATTTTTTCCAGTGCATATAATTAGTTTTTAATGAGCTCAATCTCCTTAACATTTTAATTAGCGAAATGATATTGCTAAGGATGCTATATAGTCTAATGTATAACTATACAATTAAGTAGGCTACAACACAACAATGAAATGTTCAACAGCCTACAACAGATAGTTTCTAACAGTGGAGGACACTAGTTTCTCATTTAAACCAGAGGGTGGCGCCAGAGGCTAATTATCCAATCATAATGCACGCCTGTAACGTTAAGCCTAATTTATGCTCCGTTGCTCGATGGTATCGCGTCGCGTGTTGAAAATATCAGAGCTACAAGCTCACAAGCGACCGTGTGACAAAGTATGTTTCGGGCTCCAGAAAAGTGCACTAAGAAGAAACAGAACGGTGTTGAGGAGGTGAGAATGGATGGAACAGTGACAGGAGAAAGATAATGGTGAGTTCAGAATTGACTCACCACCACTTTGTTTTTAAGCCAACTCAATCTCATTTATAAACAGTGGTGGAAAGTAACTAAGTACATTTACTCAAGTACTGTACTTATAAGTACAGTTTTGAGGTCTTTTTTAACTTTACTGGAGTATTTCCAAATTTCAATACTTTTATTTCTACTCCACTACATCTCAGAGGCAAATATTTAGGCTACTTTTACAGCACTACAATTATTTTAAAACTTTAGTTACTAGTTACTTAAGTATTTTTTGTATTGTATTTTATATTTAAGTATAAAATGTGAGTACTTTTTCCACCACTGTTTAGAAATAAGCATTGAATGCATGTAATGCACCATGTTTGACCGCCATGCGTTCCGCCGTGTGCTTAAATATAATGCCCAGATTACCTCGGGGTTTGAGGTGGAATGGAGAACAGCTGGTAGCGCCATCAATTGGCATCAGCTGGCATCATTCCCTGGTGGGCACTCACCCTGGCACAGCAGCCATCCAGCCATCGGAAATACCACAGCTTAGCCGAGGCCTGCCCAGACATATTTACACAGGCATAATACCTACACACATTTAGATTGTGTGTCCATACATACATTACACACAGTGAGATCCTCT
>NC_139953.1:26900789-26903289 GCF_963454915.1 Gymnoscopelus microlampas
AACACAGTAAAATCATGAATGTTGAATCCATCTGAAACCCTAACTGGGCCATTTGGTTACATTTGTTCGCTGTCAGAGTTAAATAAACACTGAGGATTTTAACATTGGTAGTACATTGTGAACTTTTGCGCTGATCTGCCCGGGGGAACATATCAATTTGATGTAGGGCTGCAACTATCGATTATTTTCTTAGCAATTATTCTATCGATTACTTTTTCGACTAATCGAATAATCGAAAAGCGATTTTATTTAAAAAAACAAATCGATGAATAACAGAAGCGCTATCTTATCCTTCGTCGCACAACGCTGTCGTGCACAACTTATGAAAACAGCAGATCTACAAGCTCACAAACACGTGTGAGCTTATAGATCGTCTATTTCCACTACGTTAGACGTTTTTGGGAAATATTTTCCTATATGACATGATCAAAACAGGGATTGATTTTTGACCAATTATTTTATTAAATTATCGATTATTGTTTTTATAATCGATTAAATAGATTAGTTTGATTAACTGTTTCATTTTGATGTGAATGTCCTGTGAGACCGGAGGGTCTGCAGGTGCAGAGGTCGCTAAGCTTGTTGAGTGCTGGGATTGGGACGGCTGCAGTGCATGATGGGACAGTTTAGGGTTTGCGGAAAGTGCTGAGAGTCATAATTTGCGATTGAAGAGCAAACAAGAGGGTGTTGGAGATCACGCGCGCACACACGCACACGCACACACACACACACACACACACACACACACACACACACACACACACACACACACACATACGCATACACGCGCACACACACGCGCACATACTCACACACACACACACTCATGGTCTAAGAGCAAAATGCTAGTGGATGGAAGCATTGCAGAAAATTATGTTTCCCCAGATGGGTACAATTACCTTTGCGTGCGTGTGTGTGCATGCATGCGTGTGCGCGTGCTCGTGCGTGTGTGCGTGTATCTGTGCGTGTTGTTTTCTTTACCTATCCAGTCTGTTATGATTAGTAAGACATGAATCACAGCCCACCTTAATCATCATTATTCTCACACAGTATAATCCTCAGTGTTCATTTAACCATACGGGTCCCCATATACACTCCCAGAGAGTTCCATGAACACTGAGGATCCCACCATGCGCAGGTTAACCAGCCGTTACCTAAACCAGGGTCAGACAGCATTATGTTTTCCTCATCATCATCATTCCCACACATAATCCAATGCCAGACTGATGCTGCTCTGTCTCATACAGTGTTGGATACCCAGGCAGTGTCGTCAGGGTGTAACCACATGAACCCCAGCATCCATATTCTGGGGGCGAACATTAGCCAAAAATAGCAGATCTACAAGCTCACAATGTGTCGTAACACGACGTGTTGTAAGCGTGTAGAACTGCTATTTTTGGTGTTGTGATTTGGTGTAGACTGAAAAAGGTGGTCCAAGTACAGAGCCAACTCAGGTCCAGTTCACCAATTAGCAATCTTTATGGGTCGCAAGTTTATTAAAATCCGTTAATTAGACGGGAAAAAATACTTTTAAGAAGTAGTGAAATTGGCAGATCTACAAGCTCACAACACGTCACAATGTGACGTGTTGTGAGCTTGTTGTGAGCTTGTAGATCTGCTCTAGACCCCTCCACTGGTCTAGAGGGTTTAGCTAGTTAAATGATCAGTGTTAATTTTTATACATTTCCGAGACTGTGGAAATGTAACCAAATCATTTGTCTCAGTCTCAGAGAGTTAAATGTACACTAAGGATTTGACCGCAGCAGCGCTGGCTTCCTTCCCTCCTGACAGTAGGAGCTCGCTCAGAGAGCTCTGGGATGATGGCGGGTCAGAGAACACAGCCTCTCACTGTTGAGTCATGGAGTTTATGAGAAACCGTGGCTAATCCTTGGCGAGTGTCTCCCTCCCTGTGTGTGTGTGTGTGTGTGTGTGTGTGTGTGTGTGTGTGTGTGTGTGTGTGCGTGTGCGTGTGCGTGTGCGTGTGTGTCAGGCATGTGCAATGTGTGTGGGAGTGACACAAACACCTGCTTTGGTGCTTATCAGACTGTGTGTGTGTGTGTGTGTGTGTGTGTGTGTGTGTGTGTGTGTGTGTGTGTGTGCGTGTGCGTGTGCGCGGGGGCATACGTCCACATACACACGCACCCACAGCATGCGCTCCAACAAGCGAATGTGTGTCTCATTATAAACTCCCCGGGCCAAAATCACTCACAGGTGACTTTGTTTATTTGATCTCAATTAAGCCTCCACCTCCTCTCACATGGAAGACTGACCCAGACTTCTTCTAATAATTCTAAACAACGTTCCAGGGATCATGGTGGAACCCCCTCCCCGAAAAAGATTTGGTAAAATCCCCCCCAACAAGCCCCCCAAACCACCCCCTCGCCCCCCAGCCAGCCACCCCACCCTGGCTCTTTTTTTTTTAACAACGTGTCGTTTTCATCCACACTCCGACAAAATGGGAACACTTCGGAATTCGGAGCACACATGGGCTCAATTATTA
>NC_139953.1:26905789-26908289 GCF_963454915.1 Gymnoscopelus microlampas
TGCACATTACGCGCACAAAACATACCCACACATGACAGACATACATACACACGTGGACTGGACTATATACATACGTGCACAGGCGCACAAAACACCCACCCCCTAGACCCTCCAAAATAATCCTATTTGAACTGGGGACCCCCCATCCTGACAAGCACTTGGAATGTAGGAGTTGAGGCATTACATTTTCGGTTCCAGATATATATTGTGAGAATAGCAGATCTACAAGCTCACAACGCCTCGCTTTGTTTCATTTTTCAACTTGTAAGAATAAAAAATACCATGACATTTTCTTTAAATATTAACCCATTAAGACCGGTAACGCATCTGTGTCATTTTAGATTTCTTTGGCTTTTCAAAAATAGCAGATCTACAAGCTCATAGCGCGGCAGCGAGTGCCACGCTATGAGACTTGACTGGTACAGACTCTAACAATGAGTCCCACTTGCAATATCCTCAGTTGGCGGCCACACTTGCAATATCCATCACTGCCCTAGACCAGTCGTTCTCAAATTGGGGTCCAGGACACTCGGGATTCCTTGAGGGGGTTCCCAAAAGTACACTTACAAGTCTGTAACAGTGTTCAAATGGAACCAAATGGACCCTTACGGATCTACGCGTGCATTTCCAGAGCATGTGTATTTTAATGATCAATCAATCGATTTTGTTTTGACGTTTTTCTTTTACATCTTTTTTTAAATATATCAATGGTTTATTATCAATAAAATCGTAGTGTTTGTGGGGGCCCACTTGCAATATCCTCAAGCCCACCAGTTAAGTATAGCTGCCCATAGACCAGTGGTTCTCAAACTTTTTTATGTCAAGGACCCCCAAAATGATATGTATTTGGCCACGGACCCCCATCTCAAAATATTTTGATCCAGGGACCCCCAGAAGCAAAGATTTGAGTTACAAATGTTCGCTTTAGAAATATATATATTCAAAGATTTGCACACATTTTCACAATTTTTCAAAAATAGCAGATCTACAAGCTCATAGCGCGGCACTCGGTGCTGTGCTATGAGCTTGTATATCTGCTACTTTTAAGAAGTTAAAATGATTGTGACGATTTATTAACTCATTTTACAGGGGACCCCCTAATAACCCCCCAAGGACCCCTGAGGGTCCCTGGACCCCACTTTGAGAACCAATGCCCTAGACACACGTACACACATGCAGGTATAGCTCAGCGTACAGTACACTTGCCATAAAGTGGCTGGTTGACGGACCAGTTGGATTATGATAGTCCAAAGCCCAGGGCGATGACAGAGGCATGCAGCCCACCAGGCCCTTCATTAAAGCGGGATTAGAGCCAGTCTAAAGCCATTAACTCAGGCTTAATACCACTTTAATTCCAATCAAATCAGAATTAAATTTTACACTGGGAGCCTATGTCTGTTCTACACATTAGTTCAATGAGTGGTGTGTGTTCAACAGTATGGCTCAGTGGCTGAGTGCGTGTGTGTGTGTGTGTGTGTGTGTGTGTGTGTGTGTGTGTGTGTGTGTGTGTGTGTGTGTGTGTGTGTGTGTGTGTGTGTGTGTGTGTGTGTGTGTGTGTGGTACCTTTACATTAGGATGATGTGTCCACTGTAGATATTGGCCCACAGGCTGTAAGACGTTCATCAAGTGAGGAAGGGATATATCACTGAGTGTCCAAAGAGACGATATTGTATTACCAATAAAGGGACATTCTCTTTAATCTCAGCGGTATGAAGGCTGGAGAGAAAGACTGGAGGAAAAAAGGGGATGTAGGCTACAGACAGACAGAGAGAGAGAGAGAGAGAGAGATACGGGGGGGGGGGGGGGGGGCGTAGGAAGAGAAAGGGGTTGAGAGACAACAGCCTGATTTATGTATTCATTTTAAAAATATTTTAATATAAATCAGTGGCATTTTACAGGAAGACCGTTTATTTTTTTTAAAGACAAAAGCCTCATTTATATTTAGTCGAATGACGGTGACCCGCGACGAAAGTAGCAGTAGATCTGCTATCTTCAGCGTGGCGTGGGACACTGTCACATGACGAAGTATAAATTAGGTAGAATAGAGAGATGGAGGGAGCGTGAAAGAGGGAAAGAGAAAAACAGAAGGAACAGAGGATTTATGAGATCAGTACAGGGGTTCATAAGGACGGGGGGAACGGGACGGGGGGGGTATAGCAGACTAACTTGCAAAATAGTATTGGATTACTGTTAATGACTTTTGAATGAAAACAATTAAAGTCTATCTGTTTTCTAAGTTTGTCCACGCTCAACATCTGATTTGACCAATAATTTGATCTATTATTGCCGGTAGATTAGGAATGATCCATTTGTAATCCCATCAAAAGGGGCTGATAGTGTTGATATACGCTCCTGAATGAACATGCTTTGCTGTTAAAGCTGCAATCCGCAACATATTTGTATGAATAAAACACGTGTGACCAATCTCTGTATGGTTTACAATATAACTAGCACGTCTGCAGTGGTTGGAGGTCCATGGTCTCCCTACTCTTCCATGGAG
>NC_139953.1:26913289-26925789 GCF_963454915.1 Gymnoscopelus microlampas
CACGACTCCTTGTTTGAATGAGAGGAGCGGACCACCCTAGGGAGAAACAGGGATGGAGGGGGGGGGGAGTGGAGGCGGGGGGGATCGCATTACCCCCAAAAATGTAGAGGGCTTACAAAAGGGCCATGAGCCATCAGGGAGAGGGAGAGAGGCAGACAGACAGAGAGAGAGAAATAGGAGAGCACATGAAAGAGTGCATTAGCCAGGGGAGGAGGGGGGGGGGGTGACGGAGGGGGGGATTGATTGGGATGGAGAGATGAGGGAACGGATAAAGGAAAGAAGAGGTGGAGGTGAGAAGATGGAGGAGCTGAAATGGACAGAATTATTTTATTTTGAAATGTATTTTGGTGATATAATGGAGATTTACGGTATTATACCTTTTGTTTACACACTGGGTTGTCTGAGCGGACACTGGAACCATGTGTTGTGTTTTTTCTGCAGTGCAGGCTAGTTGTATAGGTTGTATACTGTTGTTCATGATTGATGGCGCATCTGTATTCATTGTATTGTTATTTCTTACCTTTGTATTGCTGTATTCCGACAGTACTTTTATTACTCTGTAGGCCTGTCTGTAACGCTGTAACTCTAACTGCTGTGTCGCTTCTTGCCGACTGATATTCCCCCACGGGATCAATAAAGGTATCTATCTATCCATCTATCTGTGAAGACTTGATCACTGATCAGTTGTGTGTGAGACTGAAGTTGACACGTTCTCTCTCTCTCTCTCTCTCTCTCTCTCTCACTCTCTCTCTCTCTCTCTCTCTCTCTCTCTCTCTCTCTCTCTCTCTCTCTCTCTCTCTCTCTCTCTCTCTCTCTCTCTCTCTCTCCCTTGCTCTCTCCCTCTCTCTGCTTTTTTCTTTCTCTCTCACTCTGCATTATTCACCTTTCGGTTTAAATAATTCACAATTAACGGCGCTCTAGCACAAATGTGTCACACACGCGTGCTCGTGCACACGCACTCACACACACACACACACACACGCACACGCACACGCACACGCACACGCACACACACAGGTGCAAATACACACTTGTCAGTGCACACTTTTAGCCTGATTGGCTGAGGGCCACATTCGTGCTATAGAGACATTTTCAGTGGCGTCTTCGGTGACTCAGCGTTCATCCATCACAGTGACACTCATCCCCAGAAGCACAGCACACAGACACCTCGTTAATGTGTTAATATTAGCCGGTTAACCGTTTGCTGGGTGGAGCACATCTGCAACATATTTCAGTGGCTCTCAAAGTGGGGCCCAGGGACCCTCAGGGTTCCTTGAGGGGGTTCCAAATGGACGGTTAACAGGTCTGTAACTCTGAGAGTGCACATAATGGAATATTGGTTCCATTTGTACAATCTCAGAGTTATGAGGGTCCTTGAAATTAAAAGGTTTGAGAACCACTGACATAATAGATGGTGTCACAAATAGAAGCCCTGTCTGTAAATACATAGATAGAGGGAGAAAGGCGTGTGTGTGTGTGTGTGTGTGTGTGTGTGTGTGTGTGTGTGTGTGTGTGTGTGTGTGTGTGTGTGTGTGTGTGCGTGTGCGTGTGTGCGTGCGTGTGCAGCTGTACACGCGGTTGCGTGTCACGTGCACATGGGTTAACACTAGTGGGGAGGGGGTTGGGGTTGTAAAATGCTGTTTGTTAATTCACAAATTGCCATTTCTACAAACTGCTGCATCCAACTGTGAATTAACTTCAGTTTAGAATTCTTAGTAGTAGGTATACTGACCAAATGCATCGCTTTGGGGCTGCAATTCTCCATGCATTTCATTAGGGGGCACTGTGACTCAGTTCTCTGTGTGGTGCATCTGCAGAATTGCATTTGGTCTATGGCTCTTTTCATCTTCTCCTTCATTGACACTTAATGATAACAATAACTTGGGTCACTCCAGGGGCACGGGCACACACACACACACACACACACACACACACACACACACACACACACACACACACACACACACACACACACACACACACACACACACACACACACACACACACACACACACACACACACACACACACACGGGCTGCCTGGTTAAAGACGTGAGGACATTAGTGGTAATCTGATGCTGAGTGAGTATTGATCTTCTCTCAGGGGGCATAGAGAGTGAGAGAACACCACATAGCACTTTATCACAGCACTTGACCATATAGGCTGACCAGCACAGGTGCGTGTGTGCGTGCGCACGTGCGCACGTGCATACGTGCGCGTGTCAGTATGGGGTTGTAGTGGTGAATGTGGGGTGCAACCTGACAGAGAGAGAGAGAGAGAGAGAGAGAGAGAGAGAGAGAGAGAGAGAGAGAGAGAGAGAGAGAGAGAGAGAGAGAGAGAGAGAGAGAGAGAGAGAGGCCCACATACACTGTACTGTAGATGTGGAACAGTGTTCCTCTCTTCTCCATCATCCCCATGCCAGAGCACAAGCATTGTCCCTTCTCCTTCATCTCTTCATTCCTTTCTTCCTTCCTTCAGTCTGTCCTTCGGCCCCCCAACCCACCCCAACCCCCCATATCCTCCTGTGAGGTCCTGACAGGTCCAATCTGTATCTATAAGATTATATAGACCAGACTGAGTTGCAATCAGACTACTTTCTCTCTCTCTCTCTCTCTCTCTCTCTCTCTCTCTCTCTCTCTCTCTCTCTCTCCCTCTCCCCCTCGCTCTCTATTTCTGTTTGTCAGACCAGTAGGGATTCCTTGATTATAATTGCTGAGGACATGTCTGTTGCCTAAATTCTTCGATGATTGTCCCCTGCCAAACACAACACAAATGCCAAACACAACAAGGCGTGAAAAACAGAGAGAGAGAGAGAGAGAGAGAGAGAGAGAGAGAGAGAAGGATGCAGAGAGGGAGAGAGAGAGAGGGGGGGGGGGGGGTCGGGGAGAAGTGAGAGAGTGATATGACCATACCATAAGCATGGAGTCCTCCATCTTGAAGAAATCCAGACCACAGTGAAATGAGCAAAGAAAGTGACCAACAGGGACCTGAAACTAGGAGCAGATGGAAAAGCAACCACACAAAAGTGTAGGCCCACACAGTGAAATCCTGAGTGTTACGGGTTAAAAATGTGGTTCCATTTCTACACTCTCTGAGTTCAATTAACACTCAGGATATTGTAGTGTACATGTACAGTATGTGTGTGCATTTTCCATGCATCCATAGACTGTGCTGGGCTGAATTAGCTGACGTGGTTAGCTACTGTTTGCTGTCCATGTTTAGTTTTTTCCCATTCTGTTTTCGCTTTCTCTCTTCCTTCCTCTCTATTTTGTTGTCCTTTAATCTCTGACCAGTCCATCGCTTCTTCAATTCAGGCCCCATAAAACCACTTACATCTTGAATTCATGGATATTTTTTGTTTTTTTGTCGCATTCCTAAGCCAAGAATTTGATGACCAGCGGACCAGGCAGCGGTTTCACAAAGGAGATTCTTTGTGTCTCCTACCAGAACCGCTGCCAGTCATCAAATTATTGGCTTAGGAATGCGACAAAAATGAAAGAATATCCATGAATTATCCATGGGGTGACTAATCGATTGAAAAACATATTCTTTTTTTGGGTGAACTATCCCTTTAAGCGCTGGTCCAGCCAGAGCAACTGCATGTGATTTATTTCTCAGAGAATTACTCTCTGAGAATGTAGAAATGTCTCTCGGTCCCTCTCAGTAGGTGGGACTCCATCCGTCTCTCTCAAGCTCGCCCAGATAGTCTGGTGTCTCTGCTTACTGTTTTGGCTCTGGTGTCGTGCCGTCCAACCACACCCTGACAGAAGCCTACTCAGCCTTCTCCCACACTTGTACTTATGGACCTCTCAGGAGGATCCCCAGATTCCCCACCGAGATGGTGGAGGAGTTTAGTGGGGCTAGGGTGCACCTTAGGCGGGTCCGCAGGACAGCATGGAGGGCCTGGTTTGTTTATAATTATGGCTTTGACACTTGGTAAATAGGGAAAATGGACTGCTTTTATATAGCACTTTTTCTCGTCTTTCTGACCACTCAAATGCGTTTTACAATGTACATTCATCCATTCACACAAACCTCAACCGCGGAACACCATTAGACATTATGCAGTGAGTATACACATTCATGTGTTGTGGAGTTTTCCCACGTCCACTTCACACATTCACTGCCTGGCGCACGTTAGAGGCAACCATGTTCAGTGTGTTACTCCAGGACAATTGACAGGCAGCCATGCTGTTCTACCTCCTGAGTCACGGCTGCCCCGAACACTTTGTAAGTAAGTAGCCTTGGCAACCAACGATTCCCGAGCCAGGTGGATCATAGGTCAGGAGCCTATCTTCTGTTTCCTTAACGTGAGGCAGCATGATGTACAAGCACTGCACACCCCCTGGACATGATGCTATGTCACAGAGACGTACATTCAATCCAATCCAACCAGAGAGGCGCTGGCACAAATCCCTTTGCAGAAAATAGCCAATAAAGCTCTCAACTTGAGCTTGCAGATCTGACGAATGTTGGCGCCAGCATAGGGACGATAGGATTTTAAGTGGGTAAGGACTTTTCCTGGTGGGTTCCCACCAAGGTTGTGGAGGGGTTTAGCCAGGGCTAGTGAGTACCGTAGGTGGGCAGAGGTGGCTGGGAATGTGAAGTGGGAGAAGGATTCGGACAGAAATGGGACAAAGGCACGACACCTGTTCAGAGCCATGTTGTCTTTCAGATCAAGGAGGTCATGTTCATTTGATCCCTTGCTCTGTTTATTAATTCATTATTTCTTCTTCTTTGTTTCCTTTAACCTCTGCATCTCTTTCTGTTCTTTAGTTGGTCATTAGTGGCATCGTCGTCAGCAGGTATGTTGTGGAACAGGGGTAGTGACACATACTTTAGTCACAAAAAGGAAGCCGATAACTCTGCAATGGAAACACAAAGATGCATGTTTATGGCGATGTATAAAGACCTCGTGGTAACTATGTTATGCACACACACACACACACACACACACACACACACACACACACACACACACACACACACACACACACACACACACACCCACACACACACACACACACACACACACACACACACACACACACACACACACACACACACACACACAATTTCCTTTTATCATCAAAGTAAAAACTGCCAAATGTGATTAATTCTCTTTGTAATGTTTTCAGACAAAACTAATTTCCACTGCATTTCAAGCCTGTAACAACAACAATGCTATGCAGCTTTGAAACCCCTTAGATGAATGTGTTTATTCCATCTGAGCCCCAGAATAATGAGACATTCAGAGAAATAACATGTGACGTACACCACTCTGTGGCTGCCTGGCGCTCTTGGGCCAACAGGGAATGATCGATCATTGAAAAGGGGATTTTGAAATAAAGAAAAAAGAAATTACCTTTGAGCCAAAGCATGGTTTGGACAAATTGGGGGGAGGGCACAGTGTTGGATGTGGATAAATTAAAGGGAAGAACAAACAAGTTGTATAAAGGTTTAAAGTGTAAGGCGATAAGGCTAGTTTAATTTGATAAAACATTATTGTACTTAGCAGTCCATAATCTGAGTAATCGCTGAGACTTTGGCCATGGGCATGTTGTAGAGGCCTGACTTCTAATATTATGATTTAAATATGGTGAATATGTTTTCACCATATTTCGCTGTGCAGGGCTAATCAAATCTTTTATTAGCCCTGCAGAGTAAAGTCCTCAGTATTAATTTAACTCAGAGTGTACACATGGATCAATTTGGTTACATTTGGACCACAGGTCCAATTGGTTACATTTGTGCACTCAGATTGATAAATGAACACGGAGGATGGGTAGTGTGGTTTTTAGAGATGCTTTTGGTTTACACCTTACAACACTCATGTTGCACATACAGTATACAGTACACACTGCATCCACACTGATCCTCATCTACAATAACTGGTACTTTGGTTCTGTTTATTAACTTATAGGTTTATATTTACTAAGTTGTAACAGACAAATGTATCATACAAAACAAATTGCATAATATGTACTGAATGATTGTCATCCACGTCCACTTCTTTCTGTCTGTTTTCTTCTCACTCTTTTTTTCTCTTTTAATTTGGCCCCACAGTTTATTTTTTCTTCATTCTTTCATTAGTTGAGAAAACATTGCCGGCATTCCAGCTGTAATACCACTGAGATTCAGTATCAGTACAGGGATGTGAGTGTGTCTGTGTTGGAAAGAGAAGAGTGAGAGATAGAGACAGAAAAAGAGAGAGCGAGAGGGGTGCCAGTAGAGTGACTTTGCCAGGAAGGAGTATTGCCTCATAATAGCTCACCATGTGTGCGTGGTTGTGTGCATGTGTGTATGATTAGTACAAAAGATACACTTTTCATGCAAATACATGTATAATAAAATACATTTATTTAATCCCACAATAAACAATTTCACACAATAAACTAAAACAATGTAATGTTACTATTTGTAAAGTGTAGTAAATCATCTTTGGGGGGTATTGTCATTTCTTCAACTTATAGTTATATACTGGCTCTGCTTCCACTGAAGAGATTGGATTTGACTTATTATGGAATAGTAGAGCCAAGAATCTTTTTCTAATACAAGCAATGTTTTTTCTGATGGAAATTATAAACAGTGCTGGTTTCTTAAACATGACAGGGGCTACCATATCAAGCATTATATCATGCATTGTGTGATTTAGAAGCAGTATCGGTAGTAGTAGCAAAACATTTTGTATTATATACAGTACATACTGTATTATGTACTGTACTATATATAATAGTATAACATTATAAAAACTATATATAATTACAAAATTAAAAAATACAATCAAGAAAAAATAACATTTTAACGTTACGTGCAAAATCAAGAAACTGACAATCAAGAAACTGACAAAAAATGACATTGAGGAACATGTCCATGAAGCAAAAACATCTTCAGGGACCCTCTGAGTTCAACAATTGAAAGCCAAGTGAGTGGCATGGTGACGCAGTTGCCTCACAGGCAGCAAGAAGGTCCCGGGTTTGATCCCCGGCTGGGGTGGCCTTTCTGTGTGGTGTGTTTGCATGTTCTCCCCTTGTTTGCGTTGGGTTTCCTCCGGGTACTCCGGTTTCTTCCCACAACAAAAGACATGCATGTTAGCTACATACGGTACTCCTGCCAATGCCCTTGACCAAGGTACTGGCATTACAACTGGAGCTGGTCCTTGAGTGCTGAACAGTATTTGCTCACGGCTCCTAAGTAGTTAGGATGGGTCCCTAACTACTAAATTTCCCCAAGGTGATAAATAAATTACACTTTTACCTCCTGGTGTTCTGGGGCAGTAACACCAAATTGCCTTATAAACTCTGTTGAGAAGCATGTGTTGTGGTGCAACTTCTTTGCAATTGAAACATATTTTATTGCCTTATACAGTTAAAAAAAATGAAGGGGAAAAGGGAGGTGGGACAATGTTGGCAACAGCAATATCAAGGTGAAAATCATGAATGCAGGTGTTTCTGTCTGCCCAATCTGGTAACCCATCGCCAAAAACATTTGGCAATGGGCGAGAATTGTTTCCTCTGAATCCGTCTTGAGAGATTGCTGTCTGCCTAATAAGCAGAAGCGCTCCTCCTGGTCACTGTCCGACATGCTGAATTTATTTAAATTGTTCTACAACTATCTTCAACAGCGTGATATCACTGGTGTGGCCAAAAATAACTGCTGACATTCATTGGCATGATTGGAAATACCACTTAACCCAGAGTATATATACATTATTGATTTAAATGAATAGTACCTAATGTAATATATTAGATAAAACTGTATTATTATTATTTCCCTGGCCATCCCTTAGGGGCGCAAGTGCAAGATGCTGAGTTATTATTTTTTGTTTTTTAGGACTTTTATGCCTTTATTTGACAGGACAGTAGGCTGACAGGAAATGGGGAGAGAGATGGGGGGGTGGCACACAGCAAAGGTCATCGGGATCGGGAGTCGAATCCGCGACACGCTGTCAAGCTGGATTAACAGCGTACGTGGTATTCGCCTGGCCGGTAGGCCAGCGGGCGCCCCTAGATTTTTTGTTGGATTCCATGACCCAGAAAACATAAAATTAGCATTCTCTTTTACGTTTCTAGGTTGTCTGGAAGTCAAGATGGCACAAATTATGTATTTTATGGCAGCCATTTTGAGCGTGTGATAGGTGGTTGATCATCCATAAATGCACAGCTTTCATTTCTCATTGCAGACCGTAGCGCTCCTCAGCTCCAGTGGAAGCTTTCAGACTTTTCTCTTGCAGAAAATTGTCAGAGAGACTTTTCAGTGCCAGATTGTGGGGAGGTTGGCGCATTGGAATCAGTTTCTTAAGATGTCTCAAGACATGGCACATGTCTATGAAGTGA
Source organism: Gymnoscopelus microlampas (assembly GCF_963454915.1). Lineage (NCBI taxonomy): Eukaryota > Metazoa > Chordata > Actinopteri > Myctophiformes > Myctophidae > Gymnoscopelus > Gymnoscopelus microlampas. The sequence continues at coordinate 26,921,627 of NC_139953.1, forward strand.
AGTATATGTAGTAGTGCTGACATCTGTCATGCTGCAGTATGTTGTGGGTTCTGAGCGAAAGCTACTGTGCAGTCATTGCATAAATCACATGTTGAATGCTAGGATGGTGCTTAATTCTTCTCAAATGCAAACATTTGTGCATGAAAATTAATCTGACTTCAGTGTTATCCTGAGATGACAACTTCCGCACGCTCACGCTCACGCACACTCACGCACACACACACACACACACACACACACACACACACACACACACACACACACACACACACACACACACACACACACACACACACACACACACACATACACACACACACACACACACACACACACACACACACACACACACACACACACACACACACACACACACACAGCCAGTGCTCACAACCAGTGCATAGCCATTGTCCTCACTGTAAATCTCGCTTCTCTTAACACATTACCTACTATCCACGGTTCTACTCGTGAATCAAAATGTACCCCTTTACCTGCCACGGGCTCATTCACGGTTTAAACCGTGAATGTGTTTTTTCATTGATTTACTGTATATTACACTGTTGCGCAGCCTGTGCGTTAATATTGGACCTGTAGATGAAGGGGTTAACCGAAAAAACACGTGATCAGTCAGCTGATCACAAACAGCTGTTTGCCCAAATGTGACAAAATGGAGACGGTAGTGCAGCATCGGCCATTGCGCCCAAACATTTGAGAGAGACAGAGAGTGACGGTGATCGGAGTGAAAAGAGTGGGGGTTGGTAACAGCAATAGAGTTAAAATTATTTTTGAGACAGGTCAGTCAGTGTGTGAGACAGTTTGTGAGTCAGTTAGTGATTGAGAGAGTGTGTGTGTGTGTGTGTGTGTGTGTGTGTGTGTGTGTGTGTGTGTGTGTGTGTGTGTGTGTGTGTGTGTGTGTGTGTGTGTGTGTGTGTGTGTGTGTGAGAGAGTGTGTTAGAAAGTGTGAGCGTTTGAGTGTCTTTAGTTTAGTTTTAGTTTTTTAGTTTTTAGTTTTATTTCAGTCGAGAGAAGAGAGGATCAGAGAGGAGAGGAGAGGAGAGGAGAGGAGATCATTTGGTGTAGTGTGGTCGGAGAGAGAGGAGAAAAGCTTGTAGTTATCGGGGAGAAGAGGAGAGATCATTTGGTGTGGTCGGAGAGCGGAGCAGAGAGGAGAGGAGAGGTCAGTTATAGTGATCGGGAGAGGAGAAGAAAAGAAAAGAGGAGATCAGATATAGCGTAGTATAAGATAATACTGTCTCTCTCTGTGATAATATGAGGGCAAAAAAAAACTCAAACAGGGGCGCCAAACAAGTGACCGGTTCGCTACGCCAGCAGACACTGTTGGAGTCGTTGATGACTCGGGCTACTGGGGCACAACCAGCGCCGCTTGTGGACGATAAGAAGCGGTTACGCCAGTTACTGGGATTGGGCCCATCTACTCCGGTGGACGGGGAGGACGAGCAACAGTTAGTGGGGGCGACCTCTACTACGCCCGCAACGGGCCCATCTACTCCGGTGGACGGGGAGGACGAGCAACAGTTAGTGGGGGCGACCTCTACTACGGCCGCAGCGGGCCCATCTACTGCCGCGGTACCGACCGATGGTGTTCGTCGGAGCGGCAGGACCCGTCCGGAGCCCGGAGCTCACTTCAGCAGTGGTAAGATTATTTTTTATTGTGTTTTATTGTGTGTGTTTGGTGGACTAGACACGAGAAGTTGTTGCCAGGTCTGCTTATAAGTTATAAGAGACACACACACACACACACACACACACACACACACACACACACACACACACACACACACACACACACACACACAGAGTAGCATGGGGACACCGTCTCTGATTATGATGTTAGCCTATATATTTACTGTGCTGGTGAGTGATGCCTCATAAAAATAGCAGATCCACAAGCTTGTGAGCTTGTAGATGGCTGCTATTTTTATTCTTTTTTTTTGTAGGGGGATGCAGGTGCACAAAGCACTCTCCTCTGACCTTGTCTATAAAAATAGCAGATCTACAAGCTCGTTGTGAGTTTGTAGATCTGCTATTTTTATGGGGGAGTAGGCAGGTGTGCTTTATTGTAAGTCACTCTGTCTGGATAAGAGTGTTTGCTAAATACCTAAATTGATTTGATCTTCATAATATTTACCAAGTATTTGATATTTCATTTCAGACTTTGTTGAGGATGTGGAGGATGGCCGGACAACCCTGGCCAGACCATCTAGCAGAGGTAAGAACTTTTTCTGTATGACACTTGTACACAGGAATACAAAATTGCTAAAACCCCACAGGACAATGGTACATGTAGCCTATATATTTACCATGCATGTGTGTGGTGCCATAAAAAATGTCCAGTTCATGTCAACAAACCTTTTCAAAATCCTCTTTGATCTGAATTGGACTGACAGTAGATTCACACACAACACTGTAGCATGGGGACACAGTCTGATTATGAAGGATGATAATGTAGCCTATATATTTACTATGTTCTATTGTGTGATGCCTTATACAATTGCTAAAACCCCACAAAACAATGGTACATGTAGGCTATATATTTATCATGCATGTGTGTGGTGCCATAACAAATAGCAGATCTACAAGCTCGTTGTGAGTTTGTAGATCTGCTCTTTTTATTCTTTTTTTTGGAGGGGGATGCATGTGCACACAGCCCCCCTGTGTGTTGATCTGAATTGGACTGACTATAGATTCACACACAACACTGTAGCACCACCAACACACTCTGTCTGATTATGAATGATGATAATGTAGGCTATATATTTACTATGTTCTATTGTCGGATGCCTTATAAAAATAGCAGATCTACAAGCTCTTTGTGAGTTTGTAGATCTGCTATTTTTAGTCGCTCTGTCTGGATACGAGTGTTTGCTAAAAGTCTAAATTGGTATTTTGTGTATGTATATTTACAGCTATCCGACAGCCCTGCCGACTTTCTACAGCTACTCCTGCCTGATGTTCTGCTCCAGGAGATATGCAACCAAACCAACTCATATGCTAAGCAGAGACTTTCAGAGAAGCCACATGCCAGAGGAAAGCGTTGGACAGCATTGACCGTTGTAGAGCTGAAGCGTTTCCTGGGGCTGCTGTTTCTGTCTGGGCTTGTTTCCAAACCTGAGCTTTCACACTACTGGTCAACCGATGAGAACCTAGTAACACCATTCTTCGGCAGGACCATGAGCAGGAACCGCTTCCAGTTGATTTGGAGCAATCTTCACTTCAATGACACTCCTTCTAAAGACCCGATAAGTATGGCATCAAATCTTATATGCTCTGTGACTCAACGACCGGCTATCTTCACAACATGAAGCCAGACTGTGGCATCAAGTGTTCCATCCCGGATACCGTCACCTACCTGCTAGGAGGCCTTGCAGGTGAAGGATACCGATTGTGGATGGACAACCTCTACAATAGCAATCTCTACAATATAACCCTGTAACAATTGAGCACACACACACACACACACCCCCCCACACACACACACACACACACTCTCTCTCTTTATTACTTTGAAAAGAAAGACTTTGAGCTGTGTTGCACTTGATATGCCATGTGATAAAATGTGTTCAAAAGCAGTTTTTTTTTAAAATAAAGTATTGTTTACATGACTGATGTCAATGAAGGCGAAAAATAAACGTCAAAGACTTGAAATCATTTTTTATGTCTAAACGTGTTTCTTTCACTAAAACTCTGAATCCAAGAGAAAGCTGTATGCAACTACCTCTAGCTAAAAAACAGAACATGCTATAAACTTACTTTTTTCCCAGATGAAAGAAGAGATTCTAAGCTTTATTTTGAGATATTCCATGTGTTCATAGTCCTAGCACAAAACATTCTGTGTGTCCCCAAAGATTTTTATGACTCTAAACGTGTTTATTTTACTAAATCGCTTATATCTCTGAATCTAAAGCAGTTTTTTTTTATTTTTTATTTTTATAAAGTATTGTTTACATGACTGATGTCAATGAAGGCGAAAAATAAACGTCAAAGACTTGAAATCATTTTTTATGTCTAAACGTGTTTCTTTCACTAAAACTCTGAATCCAAGAACAAAGGACAGTTTTTGGTGAAAACAAGCTGTATTCAACTACCTCTAGCTAAAAAACAGAACATGCTATAAACTCACTTTTTTTCCCAGATGAAAGAAG
>NC_139953.1:26928289-26943289 GCF_963454915.1 Gymnoscopelus microlampas
AGCTTTTGTCTTTGACTCCACTAATAAATATTGTACTCTGACTCCACTATTCAAGGAAAGAACCACCGGGACCAAAATGTAAAAAATATCCTACATGAATTAATCGTTTTTTTTCAAAAATAGTGAAAATAGCCGATCTACAAGCTCACAACGTGCCGGGATGCAACGCACTGTGAAATTGTAGATCTGCTATTTTCACTATTTGTGAACATTTCTGAATTGTTTTAGAATTTTGTGGGACATTTTCTTACATTGATATGAAAAAGAAAATGTACTTTGTAATTAGTATTTTTGAAAACTAAAGTATTTTTAAAAGCAAGTACTCCAGTACTTTAACTCAAGTACCAGTTTGACTGTGCAACTTTCACTTGAGTAATATATTGACCACAAGTATTATCTACAGTATACTTTGACTCAAGTACTTGCAGGTTGAGTTCTTTGTCCACCACTGGTTGGAACCGCAGGCACAGACATGCATGCAGAGCAGGAGGAGACCAGTACATGTCTTTACACTTGATTGACACTTTTTGTTTATAAAACGGCTCAGTTTAGCTCTTCTCTATTCTTCGGCGGACACTAATAAAGAGTCAGTTAGAAAAAGTGCCAGTGGTAAGTGTAACCTGACCGGCAGCCACTCGACAGGACATTAGAGGAATTTACGATGTGTTAAATGTTTCCCTTGTTCCTCCCTACAGCAGCATGCTCCAGCAATTAGGGAACGCAGCGGCCCGCAATGAGTTCATTATCCCCCACCCCCCCCCCCCCCCCCTCTCTCATTAACTTTAGGTAGGACATCAGGCTACTTAAACTGTATTAAATCACTCTCTCTCTCTCTCTCTCTCTCTCTCTCTCTCTCTCTCTCTCTCTCTCACACACACACACACACACACACACACACACACACACACACACACATTTTGATTGATTGATGTACTTTATTTAGTAAGACATGAGAACAACATTCACAATACAAGGTCTACTAAACTGGAAGACTCATTAAGCACTGAGCTTGTTTAAGATGAGATCCCCATGCACACAAATCATGACACACACACACAAACGCACGCACGCACGCACGCACGCACGCACGCACACACACACACACACACACACACACACACACACACACACACACACACACACACTGTATAACCTTCCTTCCTTACGTCCTTACTTCCTTTCTCCTTTCTTTACTTCCTTCCTTATACTTCCCTCTGTCCTACTGACACTGAGACAGTCACAGGCCTTATCCTTCAACCCCGGCTCAGGGACAGCTTTTGGATCTGCTCAGAACATGCAGTACTCGAAAACAACTGAACTTGGCTCATATTGTGGTTGTCTGTCTATATTTCCAGACAGCTCAAGTATTAGTTAGCCTCGCGTGGCCAGACAATATCACACGACACACTGCGTGCCGAGGGCTAAAGTGCAATGCAATTTTGCAATGGCAGATTCGTCTGGAACCAGGCTAAGTATTAGTATCATCATGTGTGCCATACATAACCCTCACAACCACCTGGATCAAATAATCAATGCTGCCATTTTTCCCTTCAATCATTCTTGGAGTAGTACGATCTGAGACCCAGCTGTGACACTTTGCCAACGTTTGAAATGCCAGTGGATGTTGTTTCTGGGCACACGGGCCCTGAAATAAACCCCTTGCGCCATCCCATTTGGGAAACCAATTTGAGAGGGGAGGGTGGAGTGGGGGGTGAGGGTGGGAGGGGGCATAAGGAGGAGGGGGTGGGGACGGGGGGAAGGGGACAGGGGCGGGGGTGGGTTTGCTGTAGTAATAATCATAAATCACAGCTGAAACGCTGCCATGTCACATGCCAGACTGCACCACTAATGACCAGGCCCATCTTTCACCGGGTATTTTTATCTGTGAGCCCTGACACCCGACTTCTGGAAGCGTCCTCTCGTTTTACGTCGTCAGCACCTCAGCCCAGCCCGAAGCACAAGTTCCTCACATATCTATAAATACCGCCCGGCTAAATGGCATTTTCTCTCACCTCCCAGCCCCACCCCCCTGCCTGGCAAGAACCGGGAGCTCTGTGACTTGGCAAAGGGACCCAGAGTCTTGGGCCACTAAACATCTTTAGGGTTTGAGACCACCCCCCTGTTCCCCCTTCCCCCTCAAAGCCGTCCCCACCCCATGCCACCCCCACCGGGAACAGCTGGCTGAAAAAATAGATCCACCTGCCACTGTCTTCAAGTTCCAAAATAGTTTAGATTTGATTAAACGACTCCAAATCGCTTCCCCCAGCCGCTGTGGTTGTGTAGGGAGAGAGAGCCTTGACGCTAAAGGTTTACACAACAACAATTTGAATTTGTGGAGATAGTTGATGCCGAGCTTACGTAAAGCATAAATAAACACACACACACACACACACACACACACACACACACACACACACACACACACACACACACACACACACACACACACACACACACACACCACACACACACACACACACACACACACACACACACACTCAGTCAGTCACTTATTTTGTGCAGAATGTCCTGCCAGGTTTTTGAAGCTTGCTGACACGCGGCAGTAGAGAGCGCAGGTCAGCGACAGCTTCCTGCTATTTCAGGCTCCATCACAGCTTGAGCCTTTAATTTATTCTGGCAGAAAGTGTCAATCACTGAGAAATGGGCCATGAGGGTCCAGGCCTGAGTATATTTGGTGGAGAGAGAGAGGGAGAGAGAGAGAGAGAGAGAGAGAGAGAGAGAGAGAGAGAGAGAGAGAGAGAGAGAGAGAGAGAGAGAGAGAGGAGGGGGGGGGGTAATGCTAATGGCTCTGTGCGCTCTTGCTCTTGTTTGTAGTTTTAGTTCAGTGTTGCTACCGGATATCCTTCCCTGCTTGACCAATCAGCATTTTGTCTGATGAACAGGACCTCAGGTATGCACAACGTGCAGTTATGTTATGGATGTGCTCATTTGGGCTCCTGCTCCTCTATGAGTTGTGTTTACGTGCATCTTCGCAGAAGCATTTTTCTTCTTAGGGTTAGTTAAGATAGTTTTGGGCCTTTTTCTGACTTTACTGATAGATATACAGTAGAATTACAGGAAATGGGGAGAGAAATGGGGGGGGGGGGGGTGACTTACAGTAAAGGTTGTCGGGATTAGCAGCCTATAGGTGCCCAGACGGCTACGCCAGCCGTCCGCGCCCAGAAGCATTTTTCAACCATTAGGCTGTAGCCTTGTAGACAGAATCAAACAGGGAGGGAGAGCTGTGCTGTTCATATAAGACAGTACCGTACTCCAAATACATCAGTCTAAGAGCCAATAGCCCAGAGCCAGACGAATCGACGATATATTGGTTTGGCAATTTTATTGACCGATATTGACCTATATATTGACACACACACACACACACACACACACACACACACACACACACACACACACACACACACACACACACACACACACACACACACTGTAAATGCTGTATACACTTTATCGGTCGTAGCCAAGTGATCCAAAGTAATGTCTGTCAGGCTACAGATCACGCTCTCTGTCCATACAAATGTTAAACTGTGGCGGTCTGCTGGAGAAACCGGAACACTCCTTTGGGATTAGAATCTAGAGCAGTGGTTCTCAAAGTAGGGTCCAGGGCCCCTAGGGTTCCTTGAGGGGGTTACAGGTCTGTAACTCTGAGAGTTATGGGGGTCCTTGAAATAAAAAAAGTTTTAGAACCACTGATTTAGAGGGATATTCACGATACTGGTTGGTCAGAAAGTCCCAATGTTAGTAGGTGACAGCCAATTGCATGTTAATATGAATGCTGCTATCCCAGAGCAATGAATGGAGAACGCCATTGTTGCTCTGCCTCTCCCTGTCTCTTTGTCTGTCTCTCTTTCTCTCTCTCCGTCTCTCTCTGTCGGTGTCAGGCTACTGTTTCCCATGGCAGTGTCTCTCCTCATCCCATGCCAAGGGGTTGAATTTGACCCCCCCTACATATTGCCAAAGCACACACATACACACATAAACACACACACACACACACACTGAGAGACGTCAGTCTGTGGCGGGCCTGGCATCACATGATGGCGCTGATGTCACAGTCAGGATTCTGCGCTCTGCATGCCGATATCGTGAATGGACGGACGGACAGGAGAATGAGAAGAGAGGGATGTGAGAAAATGAGGGAAGAGACCACGGAGAGGTGGGATGAAGTGAAACAGGGAGGAGGCGTGAATGATTTTGGAGTAGCGGTCTTGTACTGGTGACATGTGACGTCCGTGCCTTAAGCCGGTCTCAATCTTCCCCCTCTGTCTGTGTTGTGATGTGATGTGATGTGTGTATCACATACACAGCAACATCCTGACTGTTTATTCAACTCTTGGAGTTAAATCACACACTGCTCAATCTTGAGTGTCAATCTCTGACACGACATGTGTGTGTGTGTGTGTGTGTGTGTGTGTGCGCGTGCGTGTGCGTGTGCGTGTGCGTGTGCGTGTGCGCGCATGCGTGCGTGCGTGCGTGTGTGTACCTGTCAGAAGTGTTGTGTGCTGTGAACCAGCAATCAGTGATCAGCCAAAGAAAGCTGATAACATCATCTCAGAAAAATGCCGGCATGGTAAAAGAGCATTACAACAGCATAGGTCTGTTGGCTCCTGCATTTACATCATTATCCATTAACCATAACAAACTTTTAAAATGAGCAAAGAGGCCATGCAGTTTCTGTGCGAAATGGAGTGGGTTTACATTACAGATTTAGGTCATTCTGATATTATTGTGGATTTTGTTTTGGTTTGTTGTTGGCGGTTTAATGTAAGTGTAATTGTAGCTGCTCCAATTTGCTCAGTCCACTACTGTATGTGTGAGTGGGGCTGATGACAGATTTGTCTCTCATCAATTGGGCGGATTTATACTTCGCCATTCGACAGTGTCGCGCGCCTAAAATAGACGATCTACAAGCTCACAATGAGTCAACGGCTAGCTCCTGTCTTCCTCCTAAATTTTAAAAAGTGAGTTTTGCCTCAATTGAACTTAATAGAAAAAAATACTGTATGTATAGGCCTATATTTTGAATTAAGACACATTATAAAACAAGTCAATGAGGAGACAGATTTGTCAGGGAGTGCATGTTGTTCCTTGCTGTGCTGGCATAAATAAATATGTGCGCGCGTCATTTGGTCCAAACTATTAATAAGAATGTCATTTTGGTATCCCCTCCCCCTCCCCCTTCCTCCATACCCCCCATTACTTCTTTGGATAGGCGCCCATTCGTGTGCGCATGGCAGCTGGACGCATGCGCTTTGAGTAATGATCAACACCGTTGCAAGAGACGGTTCTTCAATAATATAGTTGCGTCTATAATGCTACAATGTAGCCCTGCTGCGCGCTAACTAAGACGACGACTAAAGATAATGGTTATTTTTCCGGAGAGCCAGCTGTCGGTTTAGCGTAAGGGCTGTTTGTTAATTTGTGTGCCTTTTAAAGTAACTTTTGGAGTTTGTTATGGCCACCCAGGCTGGCAATGGCCAGGGGTTGAAGTTTTTGAACTAGTCCTAGTGACAGACAGCACGCCGCAGAGCAGAGCAGAGCAGAGCAGACCTACTACTATATCCCACTTCATTCTGTCATGAACACTTCCAAGGAGTGAGAAGAAAATTGGCGATTTTCTTTTTGGAGGTGCGAAAACATTTTTTTTGTCTGGGTATGTTTTAACTTCTTGGATTCACTCACATGTAATCACGAATGTATTGTGGAAGAAAAAAATAATGGTGTGCGTAACTTGATTTTTCTGTGGAACGTTTTAATTGATATTTTATAAATTGTAATTAGAACATTTACAGATGTATAGCCTGGATGATTTCATATTGATATTTATACCTTAAAATTATTTTTGTTTTAAATTATTGGATTTACTGACTTTTGTAGGCTACTCAAAGTGTGTCAACTTATCTGACTTGAATTCCTTCACTATGTCGGCTGTCACTGAAAAATGAAACTAATAGGCGACACCTAATAATGGTCAGTTTTGGCAATATTTTGTTTCAATATCACGAAAGATATTTAGCAATGATTGTTGTTTTAAAGGGTATTTCAGAGCCCAAGCACTCAATAGGCTATTTGTTGCGAACTTTTTCCATGGTATTCATTTATGGTTAAGTGTCTTATGTGTCTGCTTCCCATGCCTATATGAATTATTGCGGGTCTCGTGAAGAGACGGGCAATAATTCATATAAGCATGGGAAGCGGACGCTGCTGCAGAACCCGCACCAGGCCACTCGGTCGAATACCAAAACGCTCGCCCCAAAACACAGTCTCCCCGGGGCAAATCCGGCGGTATTCACCTGGTATTCCTAAACATAACTCCAGTAACTATGCCTAAACCTAACCTTATTATTCCTAAACGTAACCTCAGTAAAACTATACCTAAACTAAACCTAACCTGGTTCCTAAACGTAACCTCAGTAAAACGGTGCCAAAACCTAACCTTATTCCTAAACTTAACCTCAGTAACTATGCCTAACCTTAAACTTCTTTCTAACCTTATACTCAGTAAAACCATATAATAAAACAAATACAAACGCCTGAGTAGCCTACCCTACACAGGACCCCAATGGAAACAAGCCATAACATTTGTTGGGTATAATCCTCTTAGCAGACCTTGTATTGAACCGTACCTCCCTGTTCTTTTTTTGCGAACTACTAATAAATATTCAATTAAAAAAAGAAAGAATACAAGAACCACTGGTCCGCAAAAAAAAAATGGGGGCGAGTGTGTTTTGGGGCGAGTCTTCCGGTTACCACTCGGTTGCCCGTTGTGCTGCTCTGCTGTGTGGGGTCTCCGCGTCGTAATTCCTATCCCCACGTGGAGTTTGTGTTTATATTTGATATGTAGGAAATGGGAATCTTATACCCGCACCACGCCGCCACACGGCTGGGCTCTAAAGGGCTTGAATGGCCCTGGCTCTATTGGCCTGCCCCTTAACAACATGACAAGTTACGCGTCGGCTCAAAATCTGATAGGCCTACTGACTCCAACCGTAATCCATACAGGATCGATTTCACATTAAGGACGCATAGTTAACCAACGCGCATAGATGGACACACATGGGTTTTGATTTGTTTGGATTTTTTTTTTTTTAATGACAGTCCCATATTATCCGGAGGTTATTTGTGAATTATTCTTCTCGGCGTTTGGCATGTCATGGCCGTGCATTTAATTAATCAATTCCAGCATTTGGAATATAAAGGCTATAATCCCGGTGACTTGATATCGGGAAAGTTGTGCTGAAAGTGGCTACGGAAAATATGATCCACTGAGATTCATGTTTCATCCTGAATTAATTTAGTGTTCTTTAAATCAAGTTAGACTAACATCCTTGAATACCGCTGCAGGTAGGCTATTCGGATAATCATGTTTAGGTCTACTGTTATTTATTCTGGAGAGCCTGACCATTTGTTACGTGTTTGTGCCTATTTCAAGTGTTTCAAGACGAAGACAAACCGATATGAACATACATTTACATTTACAACTGTAGGCCTACATTTTTTTAGAGGAAACATTTTTTTTTTTTGCCAATTATCCTTGCTGAACAAAGTGGTCAGGTGCTACACTTCCACACATTCACTTACTGGTGTAGGTCTAAAAGAAAACACAAAATGTCATATTCTGACCCGTTTGCCACGCCATTTAATTTCCTCTATTCTTATAACACGTGTCTGGCCTGTGGGGAGATATTCTGCATATCATTGATAATTACGCACAGTATTTTTACGCAGTGCATTTTGAGTTCCTCAAATGAAAGTCGTCTGTCTGCCCGTCAGTATCGTCGCCTAAAATAGACAGTGCGGCCCTAGTAAACGCCTGAAATGTCTTTATGACAATAGCAGTAAACAGTGGTGACACACTGGCACTGCGGAATGGTATTTTGAGACGTGCCCCCCAGCGCGTTATAACGCACCTTCTAACATGCCAGAACGGTTTGGAATTGGAACTATCCTCCCGTGACTGTCTGACATTTCCCCCTTTTTTCATTTAAATTAAAGCAATTTTGTCATTTAGTGGTGGAAAAAGTAAAAGTATCAATACTGCAATGTAGAAATACTCTGTTACATGTACAAGTCCAGAATTCAAAATGTACTATTAGTACAAAAGTATTGGTATCAAAAATGTACTTAAAGTACCAAAAGTAGAAAGTACTCTTTCAAATGTATAAAATGTATCTGCCATTTTCAAATGGCAGAAATGTATATAGGGCTGAAGTGGTTAATGTATGTTTTGTAATAATAATCAAAATCTACAAAGTAACTAAAGTTTACAAATAATTGTTGTGGAGTAAAAGTATAGTATTTGCCTCTGAAATGTAGTGGAGTAGAAGTAAAAGTACAGACAATTGTAAATACTCCAGTAAAGTAAAAAAGAAAATACAGAAAATGAGTATACTTCATTACTTTACACCACTGCTGTCCATAAGCGTTTTCCATAAATAATAGTGTAATTTAATGAATGACTCCTTTTCATTCTACAACCGATCCAAGCCAGCGTGGCCCACCGGTGAGTGCGGTATAATTGAGACCCATGTTGATAGGCATCATGCGGTTTGTTCAACATTCTACTCTCCTCGGCTTTTATGGCGTGAAATTACCACAGTGTAGATATGTAAGAGCCCCGGGTCCACTCTCGAACCCTCCTCCTCTCCTCCCCTACGGCTGTGTCCCATATGTGTTCCTTCTATGTCGCTGTCAATAGGCAGAGTGAGAAATATAATTCTCTCTTCTGGGATTGTGACGGAAATGGCAGGCGTATTGATTCGTTGCGCAGGGTCGGGTAACCATTCCATGGGCCTGAGAGCCATGGCGGGAGAGAATAAAACGTGAAGGGGAGATTAAAACCTCTATCAGATAGAATGGGATGCCCTGGTTAAGCTGCTTCCATGTCCTCCACAGAGGTGAGAGCGAACGAGCATGCGAGCCAGAGAGAGAGAGAGGGGGGGGGGGGGGGAGGGAGGGTGCGTGGGGCAGGGGGGGGGGGAGTCTTGGGCACAAATCAATTCGCCTGAGAGACGCATTATTGTCTTCGGTTTCAGGCGAAGCTATGAAAAATTAAAAGGATGCCAGTTAGTTTAAGTCCATGCCAGAGTCCACCGGCCACACGCACGTGCACACACACACACACACACACACACACACACACACACACACACACACACACACACACACACACACACACACACACACACACACACACACACACACACACACACACACACACAGGGCATATATAGACATAAAAGCCCACAGCTGCAGAAAATGATTCATTAATTGTACAAACCCATATTGTCTTGGATGTCCTGCATGTTGCGAGCCAAAGTATAGATTACTGCTGTTTAGAAGGTCAGTTTACTGGGCTTGTAGTAGAATCACCCTTATGGAAAGTTTCCCAGTTCTTGCTTCTGTTTCAACACATGCATATCCACACATGGGTGATTCTCATGAAATACATTACATAAATAGCTGTGATCATTTCAATAGATTCTCATGAAATATATTACATAAATAGCTGTGATCATTTCAATATAAAAGTCACAATTTTGTAATGATTAAATTATTATATGTAATGTGGTAGCCGATTCTCTTTCTAGCCTAAGGAGGATTATCTTATATGAAAGTTATTTGAACATTTTCTGCTGAAATTCTCATTACCGCATTGCATCCGCATTCATTTCAATTGATCTCTGACTGTATTTTAGATTGAATACACTTTTTCTTTGGGTGTGAGTGGAAAAACCCTGTTGCCTTTGACAAATGTGTAGATAAATGAAACTTATATGCCAACCCAATGCCAGGGAAGAAATGTTACTGTTGTAGGTTTCTCTGCAAAGTGCAAACCACTGATACGTTGCATCTCAGTGTTTCAAGGCAGGCGCGTTGTCAGCTGCGGGCTTGGGCCCTGTGTGTGAGGTGCCCCAGGGCGAGGCACTATAGCCGACCGAGTGGCCGCACTGAGCGGTGCAGTGGTCAGATGGGTGGGCCGCAACGATTTCATGATTTTCAAGTGGGCCCTGATCCAGAAAAGGTTGAGAACCACGGATGTAGCATATTAAGCAGATTAGGACTGTTGATGGTAGAAAGCTCTCTAGTGGAAACAGGTTGTGTGGATACCAGGTTTGTTTAGATATGACTTTAAAGGTGCAGTAAGTGATTTTATTTTGTTAATATAAGTGTTATAGCTCTGTATTCTGATAGCAATTATTGCTATAGAGTGTTTGTTCATTATCAGCTCCCTTTAGTAAACAGTAAATGCATTTTCAGGTCGGGATACCAATTCTATCCAATCAGGAGAGAAAAGTCATAGGACACACAAATAAATAGGAAGTGATGAAGAAATGAGCAGACAATATTTAAACTGAGACAATATTAATTTGAGGCTGATACATGTCACGTTTTATTTTTTATGCATTTTTGGGGAAATATTGAACTTATTTTATTGTCGATGTCAAAGGGGGTGGGATCAGTCGTTTCAGACTGATCCCACCCCCTTTGACTTGCCCAAATTTGGAGTCATACATCATAGATACATCATAGACTGATGAGGAGGAGGAACACTTAGATCCAAACCCAACTTAGGCAGGTGATGAGCAGAAAACACAAAGACTTACGAGAGGAAGAAACGTAATCTTTATCGCGCCCACAATTGCCTGCGTGACGTTTGGAGCTACATGCTGCTGTTGTCTGATGTAGCTCCAAACGTCACACAGGCACTTGTGGGTGAACTAAAGACTACGTTTCAACTGGAGATCGATTGTGATGTCATAGACTTGAGATGAAGTCTGAGATCCACATGGAGCACCGCCATTATTAGGCCCTTTCTTGTTTAAGAGGTGGTGCCATGGTTTTGCACTTTTTCTGTTTTTCATGTGTCTATGAGGTTGATAGAACTTCATTAAGCCCCCTGGTGGTGTTTATATGGTGTTTTATGTCTTCTCTGACTATTTTGAGTTTCTACCTGGAGGCTGAAACCTTGAGGGTCAAACGTGCCAATAGAAAAACAGCCCTTTAGTGACATAGTAAAAATATACCCTCCCCCTCATTATCGTAACACAACAGGTGTGGGCATGAGGGGGAGGAGGGACTAGGACAGGTGGGTGGCGCTAAGGTGGTGGAGGAGGTGAGAACCAGGTATACTTAATGAACTGGAGGCGTGTCCACATAAAAACATAATTTTAACAATTTCTGTACACTTTTTTGAAAAAAATCTTCTTCCTAGTATAACCATAATACCTGATGATTATGTTTTAGGGGGGGGGGGGGGGGGGAATCACTGAAAATCACGGCACCCCGTCTTTAAGACTGAAAACAACCTGATATAGTATCATTTGAACTGGGCATTGTAGGATGTTAAAACTAAATCTTCGCCAGAAAACACATTTCAGCAGTTAAGCATTATCTCTCTGACCCTCCAGAGACAAGAATGCACACTTCATTATCTTTAAGCTAGCTAAATTTTATACTGTAGCATAGCTATAACACATATGTGACATATTTGTATGTCACATATAATATATGTGAAAAAATACAGTTGCTAAAGCAATATTATTGCTTTAGCAACTGTATTTGTTTTTAATTATCATTAATTTATCTCAATGAATGCCCCTCTTGCCCTCACACACTGCAGTGCAACCATTGCCTTCACTCCGTTCACCATCAATCCAGGCAGCTACAGCAGTGTCATGTGACAATGCCAGCTACCCCTCTGTCCTATTGGCATTGCCCTGTCAACTGACATTTACATTTTATAATGATATGGAAATTTTGATTTGGTCCTATAATAATTATTGTTACAATAATAGTAATAAGTATTTATTTGGTGCAAAGTAGCATCTCAGCCAAAGAGGGCAAAAGGGCAGTGCCCACTGTAACCACCCCTCTGCACGTGTAGTCTAAAACCTAATTTGTGCTATGAAAATAGCAAACTTACAAGCTCACAATACGTTGCGAGATTGTTGGTCATCTATTTTTGGCATGTGACGCGTCATGCGACGAATATGAATTGGAATTATCTCTATAGTCCATACTAGACCAAGTCTAGACTTAAGACTTAGTATAACAATAGTCTTAAACCTTTCAGTATTTGTTAAAATTCATAACTTAATATTTCTTGTAGAGTTCTCAAAGGACACATGCACATTTTTGTTATTCTCATTTCAGAAAGAATCAACTTAATTTCCAAAACTTGCATCATTACCAAAACGTCAAATTAATTGAATTTTTCATACATAATACACCTTATAGCTTTTAAATTATGTAGAATCTATTGTGTTCTTTTTTCAGTTTGGCCGTTTATTAAAAAGCCCTGAGGGCTTGTTTACATGGAACCACAATGGAAACAAGTCCTCAGGGCTTTTTGAGTTATCCTTTTAGCATCATTGTATAATAGTACCACTGTAGTTTTTACAAACTGTTAATAAAGTATTCAATCAATCAATCAATCAATCCCTTTAAAAAGTCAAATTTCAATTAAATATCAGAAATAAGTTGAAGATCTCACAGTATGTTGCAGTAATGAGATAAATCAAATGAAATATTTATGTTATGTAAATAAATGAGTAGTCTTTCTGCTGTACATTTTGGGATGTGTGTAAGTAAGTTTGTGTGTTTTGGTTGCAATTACACTTCCTCATGAAAAGCAGAGAAACAGCATTTTTGTTCATAGCTACACAAATGACCTTAACTTCTCCATCTCTATTACACACACACACCTGCCCCTCTGCTGCTCCTGTCAGGCAGTCAAAGGGTCATCTCACTGTCTTCCTGCACTAACCAGACTGAGTCTGTCCCCAGCCTGCCAGCCAGCCAGACCAGCCAGCCAACCATATTATTTACACTTCTCCCTTTTCATTGTTGATATTTACTTCTGCAATTATCTCTCTACTTCACCCTGGGCTGAAGATGATATGCTGAAGTTTAACGCCACTGCTTCCCTCCGTCTATCTCCTGTTGCTCACACATAAACACACACAGGCTGGGGGGACAGTGGGAAAGAGGCACAGAGGCACACAGACAGTTGGTCATAAAGGAAGAAATTGATATGCCACGCGATGAAAACTTTCATCCAGATCTGATGTGAGCTTGCATGCTAACCTTCTTTTTTTTTAGCATGAGTGAGCGGGTATTAACTACTTGAGCCCCAGCATACATATTCTGGGGGGAACATTAGCCAAAAATAGATGATCTACAAGCTCACAATGCGTTGCAACGTGACGCATTGTTAGCTCGTAGATTGGCTATTTTTGTCGAAGAGATTTGGTGTAGGCGGAAAAAAGCGGTCTGATTACAGTTGTAACACTCCAAGACTAGAGGGTTTAAGTGGTTAAACCTCTATACCGGTCTGTACCACTGACAATACCCTGACATGACCCAGTGAGCTTCATCAGGTTATTCTGTGGCTAATAGGTAAACCAGTGCATATTACGTATAGGTGACTTTTTCTTTTTACAGCTTATTTTATAGTCGATTCTTTTTTTATTTTAATCCCTCAGGTGACGAGTGGCTGCTCCAGAAACCATGGAGGCCTCACAGGACCTCGACGAACACACAGTGAGTTAAATGCTACTGTGTGTGTGTGTGTGTGTGTGTGTGTGTGTGTGTGTGTGTGTGTGTGTGTGTGTGTGTGTGTGTGTGCGCGCGCACACGCGCGTGTGTGTGTGTGTGTGTGTGTGCGTGCGTGCGCAACTGCGCATAGGTGAGCAAGCATGTGCTAGGCTGTAGTGGCCACCCAGGTATACAGGACATTATATTTGTGTGTGTGTGTGTGTGTGTGTGTGTGTGTGTGTGTGTGTGTGTGTGTGTGTGTGTGTGTGTGTGTGTGTGTGTGTGTGTGTGTGTGTGTGTGTGTGTGTGTGTGTGTGTGTGTGTGTGTGTGTGTGTGTGTGTGTGTGTGTGTGTGTGTTCTAACACACAACAGATGTGGTTCAGAGAGTAAAGTGTACAGTAACCATATGGCAACAGTCAGAGGGAATGAGACTTAATTAGAAACAATACTGGACATGGACATCACTTTAGCAAGTGTGTGTGTGTGTGTGTGTGTGTGTGTGTGTGTGTGTGTGTGTGTGTGTGTGTGTGTGTGTGTGTGTGTGTGTGCGCGTGTGTGCGTGTAGATGAGCCTCATTTCAATATTGACCATAGAGTTTTGTGTTTTAGAGGCATGTACCCTTTCCTTATAAAATATTTCTCATCAGAAACATTCTCATCAGCACATGCACACGCACACGCACACGCACACGCACACGCACACGCACACGCACACGAGTATAAAACTACCAACTCGACTCGTTTTTGATCTTGTTTTTCTCTCTTTCTTTCTGTTTACTTTACTAGCACACACAAACACAAACCCACAGCCTGAAGCATGATTTATACTTTGTCGTATTATGCACAAGCTCACGACGCATCGCGGAATGCGCCGCGTGGTGAGCTTGTACATCTGCTATTTTTTGGCGGGGCGACACCGCCGTACGACGGCACTATAATTGAAGCATGAAGGTGACTGTCCCCGGACGGCGTGCGGCCATCTCCGCGTCACGTCAGCGGCAGCGACCCAGTTCTGCTTGTTTAAAGATCAGGTCGTATTGTTGGGAAAATGATTTTGGCGGCGAGTGAGGTCCACTCGCATTTCAAAGTCGTTAGGCAGCCACCAGAACAGGTGTAATTTCATCTCCTCCTGCTCCATCAAGCTCACTTCTCTCTCTCTCTCTCTCTCTCTCTCTCTCTCTCTCTCTCTCTCTCTCTCTCTCTCTCTCTCTCTCTCTCTCGTTCTCTCTCTCTCTCTCATTCTCTCTCTCTATCATTCTCTCTCTCTCTTTCTCTGACCTGCCAGCCCCAATAGTAACAATAGCGTGAAGTGGGACGCAGCACATGAAATATGTTGTTGTTTTTCTGCACTTTTTGTGCGGCTCTGTCAGTCGTGACCTGGTTTAGATTACCCGCCGGACCATTGAGTACTGTCACTCACTCACACACTTACACAAC
>NC_139953.1:26948289-26950789 GCF_963454915.1 Gymnoscopelus microlampas
GAAACCCACCAGGCACCTGAGAAAAGCATAGCATGAAGCACCACACGCAATGCAGGGAAATGAAGCACACCACAGGTTTCCAAATAATTCTCGAAGCATTTTCCAAAAAAATATTATTTTCAACTGCGCCTGTGTGCCGGATTGCGGAAACAGCCAAGCTGTAGCTGTTGAAATTGTTCTTTTTTTGTTTAAGAATTATGGACTTGAGGCTGTTTTGTTGTGTTTCCTACAGTGAGAGACAGGGTGTGACAGCACTGATTGATAGGGCCTACATTTCTTGTAATGCTGTTGCATATTGCATTTCATATACTGTATAGCCTCTTATTATTGTTGCTTATCTTTGTTGAGTAAATAGTCCTCGCATGTGCACACAAATAGCACGTGCACACATACCTTATTCAGATTCTATTTTCAGATTGTGAAGGTTTCTTGAACGAGCACATTAGTCAGCTCAGCCATCAGGACAGCGCACAACGCCATCGTTTTGAGTTCGACCCACTCAGGTGTCGATGTCCAGAGAGATTCTCCAGATTGGCAATTTATTTTGCCAATTTCATTTGATTTGATCTCCGTCTGTCTGTCTGTCTGTCTGTCTGTCTGTCTGTCTGTCTGTCTGTCTGTCTGCCTGCCTGCCAGGCTCTCTGTCTGTCTGTCATGCAGTCTGTCCCTACTTCTCTCTGGATAGAGTGATGATTCAGGGAGCTATTGTGAAGGTAGGAATCCGATATGGAGCCAGCCAAGGGAGGGTGGAGGTTGTGTGTGTGTGTGAGAGATGGGGGGGGGGGGGGGGCGGGGGGGGGTTGATGGAGGAAGGCATAGGTAGGAGGAGGGGATGAGGGCGTAGATAGAGCATTGGCTACTCTCACAGCCAGATCCATGCTGTCTGGGGCCCCAGGCACCTTGGCACCCCTACCTGCCCTCTGTTTTACCTTCTCCTCTCTGTAGCCACGATCCCACAATCCCTCTCTCTCCCTCTTTGTCTGTGCTCGCCTGTGTCTGTCTGTCTGTCTGTCTGTCTGTCTGTCTGTCTGTCTGTCTGTCTGTCTGTCTGTCTGTCTGTGACATTTTCTCTGTCTGTGTCTCTAATTTCTGTCTGTCTTTGGTCTGCCTCTCTTTTTTTTATTGTTTTGGTCATTTTTCACAAAGACACACACATCCTCCCACTCGCGCTGTCGGTCTCACTTTTCCTTATTTCTTCAGACATATGGAATTTTTCGAAGTACGTTTATTTGCAAGACGATACAAAGTGTTTCGAGGGCCGTCGGGATGAGGTTAGCCAGCAATGCTCTCTGTGGTGTGTGTGTGTGTGTGTGTGTGTGTGTGTGTGTGTGTGTGTGTGTGTGTGTGTGTGTGTGTGTGTGTGTGTGTGTGTGTGTGTGTGAGCATGGGGGGGGGCAGTAAGTTTTTTAACACTCTCCCATGTATTGAACCCAAGAACAGATGGCATGTGTGCACGCACTTGCAAAGCTCTGAGAGTTAAAACGACGCTCAGGATTTTACAGTGGCAGGAGCTGCTGTCTGACTCTCTCCATTCTCTATACACACACACACACACACACACACACACACACACACAGACACACACACACACACACTCACACACACACACACACACACACACACACACACACACACACACACACACACACACACACACACACACACACACACACACACACACACACACACACACACACACACACACACACACACACACACACACACACACACACACACACACATATAAATGAGGTATAACTCCGACCCCAACCCCTAAACATTTCTCCCATGCAAGAAAATGGTCCTCACTATGTCTATTTCTCAAATCCTACTATGTACTATATCATACTATAATTCTAGTAACCTCTGTCCGTCTGTAGTGAAGGGCGTAGTGGTGAGTAGGTAGGTGAAGCTACCCGGCTCTCCTCAGTGGCTGGACCAATTGCTCTGATTTTGCACACAGCCATTGACCATTACCATCTGAACTTAACTGTGAAGCCCGTTTTTCAATTTCATCAAATCTCAGCTTCTTAATAGCGTTTTTGTGTCAAACACTGTCGCCATGGTTACGGGGCTGCCCAGCTATGGGACGAACTGCCTCCCGGGTTGCCAGATCATGTGCGCATATCCCCCCACGGATGCGCTGCGCCGACCGGGTATGGTCTAGTATATATAAAACAAGTAGTTTAGTAGCCTAGCTGTGCTCATGAATGAACTACCAGTTAACCGTTGGCTAAGCTTAGGCACCGTTAACACAACTTCTGGACACACAGAGAGAGACAGAGAAAGAGAGAGAGAGAGGGCAGAATTTCTTTTTTTTTAAAGAGAGTAACGTTTCTAAGACACGCATGAAATCTGAGAGATCTTGCAAAACAGTTATTTTTAAATTAAATTAAATTTTGGCGGCCAGGTAAAGTAAGTTCATTGAGGCTCGTACAGCCAGCTAGGGCCCAGAAGCGTAACATTAACGATAACACTGTGGGTCTGATGTCCACCGTGA
>NC_139953.1:26953289-26960789 GCF_963454915.1 Gymnoscopelus microlampas
CTAGCGCCCCCTCCTTTGGCTTTTCCCCCTCTGCATTAAATATCGCAACGCGTTTTGAGCTTATATATAGTGCTATTTTTGCCCCATATGTTCGCCCCCCAGAATCGGGATGATCGGGTCCATGTGGTTAAAGGGACTATGAGGATCTCACAGTGTGTGGGTCTGTGAATGTGGTCTAGACGTGTTATGTTTTTCCATAGAACTGAGAGAGAGTCATGTGAGGGAATCGGAGCTACCATGTAATGTGGTTGTTTTTTTGTCATCAATATCAGGCTGTCTGGTTCACATTCGATTCTAACCATGTGTACACAGTCAAATCCTGCGGTGGTATGTACTCTTGTAAATACTCTTGCAAAGTACATTTTCTTTTTTAATATCAATGCTTTGCTGTATTGAAATTTAGAACATGGAACAGGAAAAAAATAGCAGATCTACAAGCTCACAGCGCGTTCAGGTTGCAAGAGTCCCTTCCTAGAAACGTAGTTGAGTCAAAAGTACAATATTTCTATTGTAACAGAATGAAAACAAAAACAGTACAGTACTCAAGTAAATGCATTTACTTTTACCATACACCATTGGTAAAATCCTGAGCGTTCATCTAACCACATGAACTTTAGCTCTGGGCATGTCATAGGCAAACATTTGTTGAATCTTTTTTTTGCCTATTGCTCTTGAGGGAAATACTGAGGGGGCCAAGTATAGGCAAGGAATAGCTATAGTGCACACACATCCAACTCGGTGTCCAACTGCGGGGTAAAACAAAAGATCAACATAGAAGATCAAATCCACACACTGGTTCAAATGCTACACTTGTTTATTGCGTTCTCAATGTTTCGATCAAACAAACTTCTTCAATTGGCAAGTATAGACTCCTGGGGTAATCCGGTCAATGAAGAATATATAGCAGTGGTTTTCAACCCTTTTTAAAATGTATTTCAAGTACTCCAATAACTCTGAGAGCGTACAGATGGAACCAAATGGACCCGTAAGGATCCATTTGGTTCCATTTGTACACTCTCAGAGTTACAGTACAAACCTGTAAGGGGCCATTTGGAATACCCTCAAGAAACTGTGAAGAAATTTGAGAACCACTGGTACAGTATTTAGATTTTAAGTGGTTAATTCTGAAAGTGAACCAATGGAAACAAGTGGACCCATAGAGGTCAATGTTGGTTCCAGTCGTTCCATCGGTTGCACTTGTACACTGTGTGCGTGCGACGTGCGTTACACATGAAATGAACACTGAGGATTTTAATGTGCAGAGTGTTGCTCACTGAGCAATTGCATGTGGAGTCGTGCATTCATTAATACATTTGTGTGCTTACTGTAAGATTATATGGGATCGTGTGCGTGTGTGTGTGTGTATATGTGTGTGCGCATACACATGTGCGTGCGTGTATGTCTGCGTGTGCATGCGTGTGTGTGTGTGTGTGTGTGTGTGTGTGTGTGTGTGTGTGTGGCGCGCGCGCGCGCATGCGTGTGCGTGTGCGTGTGCGTGTGCGTGTGCGTGTGCGTGTGTGTGTGTGTGTGTGTGTGTGGTCAGCCATGGACCCGTATAGGTTTCTCCCAGTTGTTTTTTTAATCACACTCATCAGATTAGCTGAGCAGGGGCAGTTGAGGCCAAATGCTTTACAATTAACAGCGCCGGACTCCCTCAAACACACGTGCACACACATCCATCAGTGACTTTTCATTTGTCTCTATTGACTAAAGCTACAGTACATCTCAATTTGACCCCCCCCCACACACACACACTCACTCTCACAGACTCTCACACACACACACACACACACACACACACACACACACACACACACACACACACACACACACACACACACACACACACACACACACACACACACACACACACACACACACACACACACACACACACACACACACACACACAGTCTGTGACAAAGGGGAGCCCATTTAAATAGAAGAGCCGTTCTCTGTTCTCTCCTACTCCTTCCACCCCACAAACACTGACTTTAATTGTATCTGTTTAGAAAGAGGAAGAATGGCAGTACAGTAGCTAAGACCGGGGAGTACTGACCACCTGTTCTGCTAAAGGTACCCAGAAATGCAAAAGAAAGAAAGAAAGAACGACAAAGGCACGCAGTAAAATGCTCATTGTTCATTTATTCATGTGTAACTCTGAGATGTGTACAAATGGAACCAAATATGACCCATAATAATCCATTTGGTTCCATTTGTACACTCTCAGAATTAAATTAAAGGTGTAAGTGGCCCGGACGGCTGGCGTAGCGGTCCGGGCACCTATGCTGCTAATGCTCAAATAAGCATCAAATCCCGACCCCGACGACCTTTGCTGCGCGTCACTCCCCATCTCTCTCTCCCCATTTCCTGTCAGTGTACTGTATACTATCAAATAAAGGCAGAAAAAGCTAAAAAAAAAAAGTGATATTAGTTTTGGTTAAAACAAAACATTTTTGTTAAAGAGTTCAAGCTCTATATTACGATAACCAGAAAGCATTGCTATAGAGTGTTTGTTCAGTAACAGGGGTCTCTCAGTCTGTAATGTTTGTAAGACTTATTTGAACAAAAATATATCACTTACATCCGCTTTAACACTGATGATTTTGTGTAGATTAAGAGATTCAAGAACGTTTTATTTGTTCTATACTCATTACAGATACAAGCTGCAAAATGTTCCGCAAGTTGAAAAAATGATGATGAAAAATATAGACAACAGTACAGGTTAAAGGTGATCAATATTATATTGACATTGTGATATGAGACTAGATATTGTCTGGGATTTTGGATATTGTAATATTGTGAGAGGGCATAAGTGTTAAGTGCTTTTCCTGGTTTTAAAGGCTGCATTACAGAAGTGATGTATACTTTTCTGAACCTGACTGTTCTACTTGTTATATTATTTGCCTTTACTCACATAGTTATTACAGGCATTACTGATGATGATTATCACAAATCTCATTGTATAAGCATTTTGTACCAATAGTCATCACCACAATGTCGATATTGAGTTATTTGGTCAGAAACATTGTGATAGCTTGATATGATCCATATCACCAGCCCTGCAGGTAAAAAACATTTTAGCAGCAATGGCGCAATGTTCAATAAATATCAAAGTTTCCTTGTTTGACTGCTACGTAACTGTTAGAGCCTTCACCCTCCATCAGTGGTGGAAAGTAACTAATTCTAGTTACTATTACTTTTAGATTATTGTTACAAATCATACATTAACCACTTCAGCCCTATTTAAACTTAGGCTGTTTAAAAATAGCTGATCTACAAGCTCGCAACGCTGGTGTTACGTGTTGTGTGTTTGTAGATCTGCTATTTTCAAAAGAATTTTATAAATTAGAAAACTTGTGAAATGGGACATAACAAGTACTTTTACTTCTTTAAGTACATTTCGATGCCAATACTTTTGTACTTTTACTCAAGTAAATTGTGAATACCGAACTTTTACTTGTAACAGAGTATTTCCACATTGCTGTATTGATACTTTTACTTCCACCACTGCCCTCCATAACATGCTCTTGCCATGTGAGGTTTAGAGAGCAGTGTATTAGGTATTCCTTTTCAGTTTAACCCATTCAATCTGGGAACGCATCTCTGTCATTTTAGCTTTCTTTGGCTATTCAAAAATAGCAGATATACAAGCTCATAGCACGGCACAGAGTGCCACGCTACAAGCTTGTAGATCTGCAATATTCTTTCTAAATCGTGAAAGTTTGTGTAAATCTTTTAATATATATACATTTTTAAAGCAATTTTTTTTAACTCCAATATTTGCCTCTGTGTGGTCCCTGGAACAAAATATTTTGGCAGTCAAATACATATCATTTTGGGGGTCCTTGACATGAAAAAAGTTTGAGAACCACTGATATTATAGCAACATATATATATATATATATATATATATATATATATATATATATATATATATATATATATATATAGATATATATATATAGATATATTTTTTTAACTGTTAGGATTTAGAAGACATTTGTAAAATCCCCAGAAGCAAAGATTTGAGTTAAACATGAGCTTGTATACCTGCTATTTTTGAAAACAAATCTCAAAGTGACACAGGTGCTTTCCCGGATTGAATGTGTTAATGAACTCATGGGCGTGATATAAGCCCTCTTTAATTGTCTGAAACTCATCTCCCGGACCTTTTGAATAGAGCAACTTCCCCGCGCGTTCCTTTTCGCTCGGAGCAATTGCTGCTGCCTGTTGTTCTCTGGTTTCTCAGATTGTCTGTATTGTTGTGGTGGGTTAATGGAGAGACCATAGCTTCTAATTTTAGCACCCTGTTTGTCTCTTTTTCTCTCCCTGGGCACTCTAACCTTTTTAGATGAGAACACTGAAAGAGAGAGAAAAGTGCTGTTACATGATACATCAGGTGCAGAAACTAGGGCCCTGTGTGTGTGTGTGTGTGTGTGTGTGTGTGTGTGTGTGTGTGTGTGTGTGTGTGTGTGTGTGTGTGTGTGTGTGTGCGTGTGCGTGTGTGTGTATACTTGTATTACTATTCTTGTGAGGGCCGAATGTCTCCACAAGTGTAGTAGAATTTGAGAAATAGGCATTGTGAGGACAAATGTCCTGGATTAGGCAATAGGCATTTAAAGGTTAGGTTTAGGGGTTAGGGGTTAGAGTTCCGCATCACGAGTTGTGCATCGCGACGCGCTGTGAGCTTGTAGATCTGCTATTTTCAGCTTCAGGGTTAGAGTTAAAAGCACCAAAAATGTGTAAAGATTGCATTCATAAAATTGTCGTCCTAAAATGCTCATGTGAGTGAGTATTACAAACCTGTGTGTGTGTGTGTGTGTGTGTGTGTGCGTGTGTGCGTGCGTGCCTGCGTGCGTGTGAATGCCTGTGTCTGTACATGCATGAATGCATGCATGCGGAAATGGGTCTGTGTATGCGTTTGCATGCGTGTATTGACCTCTGGCCGCTGAGCACGTCAGACCCAACATGCAGCAGCAGAAGTGTAGTGACATTCAGGGAGCGAGAGAGAATCCCCCACCCCCACACCCACCCCACCCGCTCCACAAACTCACCCAGTTCTTCTCTTTCACTCCCTTTTACTCTTTTTCCTTTAGAACTTCCTACTCCACCTGAAAAAAAGGGGGCATTTTTTGGAGGTATAAAGAGAGGGATAGTTTTACACCTCCCTGGGCGGGGTGGGGGTGGGTGTGGGGGGTGGGTTGAAGGGAGGGGAGGACGAAGAGGGGAGGAGTGGGATGGAGGGAGGGAGGGACGGACGGACGGCACAATGTATTTTACATGAAAGGAACAGGATAGGGTTACCTCGCCGATAACCACTCATACAAATGGAGAGCGGAGAGAGCCTAGAGCAGGGGACAGGTAAATGGGTGACTCTGTGTGTGTGTGTGTGTGTGTGTGTGTGTGTGTGTGTGTGTGTGTGTGTGTGTGTGTGTGTGTGTGTATGAGGGGGAGAGAGAGAGAAAAGGGGGTGGGGGGTGGGAGGATAGAGAGAGCTTGTGTTAGTGTGGTGAGCAACACTCTTCATGAGTGTGTTTTGCGGTCTACACACATCAGCCGATGTCAGTAACAGGCTATTTGATGGGGTTGGCAGGATGATCGCATTGCACAGGTGTGTGCGTGCACACAACAACAACAACACGTGTGTGTGTGTGTGTGTGTGTGTGTGTGTGTGTGTGTGTGTGTGTGTGTGTGTGTGTGTGTGTGTGTGTGTGTGTGTGTGTGTGTGTGTGTGTGTGTGTGTGTGCATGCGTGCGTGCGCACGTGTGTGTGCGTGTGTGTGTGGCAGGCAGTCTTTGTAGTGTTGTACTGTCACATCCCGTTTCATCTTTGCACGTTTATCTGTTTTAAAGATCAGATCATACAGCATCCGCATGTGTGTGTGTGCGCGCGCGTGTGTGTGTGCATGCGTCGGTGCGTGTATGTGTGCTTACGTGCATTCATGAATGCATTTAACCACAACAAAACACGAAACTTGCTTCTGTCACTGACATCAGTGAAAACAATGATCTTTTTATGGGCTCTTTAAAAAGAAAAGAAAATAAAGACGCAAGACTGTAGTACTTGTCAGTGTCAAGAGTCTGCATCCTCACTTTGGGTGCATTTTTACACTTTCAGAGTTCAATGAATACTCAGGATTCTCTTTCTCTGTGTGTTGATCTGACTCCCTGGCTGTCAGTCGATCTGCGACCGCAACCCTCCCCCCAATTTCTTGCAGCCTGCGTCTTGACTCTTGAGTGATAGATAGACTGTTGTTGTTCCACTCCAAGAACAAAGTCATGTTAGAGGGCCTCTTTTGAAGAGAGGGGGGCGCCGCCGTCAGATGCTCTTAAAACACTCTTAATGTCAACAAAAACCAAAGCCTTGTCCCGTCACTTAGCCCTCGAATATACTGCCTGCTTCTTCAGTTCAATTTACCGCTCTGATGCACCGGAGCTACTGTTTTCTTTTCTTTTCTTTTTAGATTTTCTATTCTGTCAGGCATGTTTTGGGGCAACCGCTGCCCTTCTTCCCCCTCGCCCCCCCCCCCCCCCCCTGCTTGCTGTGAAACTATTTGGTTGGGGATGTTTATGGACGACCCTGTCCAAAGGGGTCCTGCCTGGCTAATAATAAAGTGCTTGAGTTGTCAAGCGCTTCGGCAACACCCTAATCTGTTCTGACAGCTAGTCCTCTGCATTGGTACATGCACACGTGCGCATGCACACACACACACGCACACGCACACGCACACGCACACGCACACGCACACACACACACACACACACACACACACACACACACACACACACACACACACACACACACACACACACACACACACACACACACACACACACACACTGTCACTCTACAGCATGTGTATGAGTAGGCTACTCACATACATACATACCTATACACACACACGAACACACAGACACACACGCACACACACAGACACGGGCACACAGACAGTCCATCAATCAGGGTTTTTATAGGAGTATAGGGGGAAATGTATGCAGCCGCGGGACAGGGGCGCGTGCTGTCGCTATGGTGAGCAGGCTAAAAGATGGCTGGCTCCCCAGTTGGAATCAGTGGCCGCGTTCCAAATTGGTCCCTCTGCCTCTAAACATTAGACCTCCTCTCTATACCCCCAGGTCCTCAGGCCTTATATAAGTCTGGCTGTACATTCTGTGGTCCGTCTGTTAGACGGGTCCCAGTCAACCTGGTTTCCTATAAGCTTTTAATGTTTCCCAAGCCCTGTACAGAGAGTCTCCCGCAGGTCCTTATTAACCCATTAAAACCGGGAACGCATCTGTGTAACCACTCAGACCACTATTTTATACTTTGGCTGTTAAAAATAGCAGATCTACAAGTTTTTCGTGGCACCGAGTGCCGCGCTATCTGCTATTTTTGAAAAATTGTGAAAAGTTGTGCAAATCTTTGAATATATATATTTTTAAATTGAACATTTTTAACTAAAATCTTTTGCTTCTGGGGGTCCCTGGAACAACATATTTT
>NC_139953.1:26978289-27123289 GCF_963454915.1 Gymnoscopelus microlampas
GTAAAATTGAACAATATTGCACCTGCATGGTAGATTAGTGCTCCCCGCTGTGTGTGTGTTTACCGCACTGCAAAATCCTGAGTGCCAATTTAACTCTTGGTTCAACTCAGAGTTAAACTGCCGCTCAGGGCCCTGATTTGGGGCAGGCGTCTTGGCGTGTGGCGCCCAGGGGACGGGTGAAATGATCTCCCGAGGCACAGTGACAAGTTTGGGTACTCGCCAGGCGCCGGTGTGGGAGGAGAGGAGCAGTTTTTTTGCAAATCAGCAGCGCACTACAATTTTGGCGTCAACGAGGACAGCGGGTTACACTGTCTGCAGCGCACCTGCATTGACCACGACATGCAGCGAGGCACGCCTTTGTCTTTTGTCCTATTTTCATCATATTTTAAGCCTAAGTTATACTTAGTTGCGTGAGGGTGTCATGCACAGATAATTGCAGATCTATAAGCTCACAATGCATCGTGCTGCTGCATGTTGAGAGCTCATAGTCAGATCTGCTCATTCCGGTGTGTGTCACCAGCGTGCAGCCAAGTATAAATCACGCTACAGTTGGCTGATGCCCAAAATCACACAAACCCGCTTTATGATGTTATGCTTGTCTGTTTCACTTTGATACGAATCCCTCAAGCTGGACAACATGGTTTAGTGATATTTTTACGCATTCTAACCCACATATGGCAACTGTTAAATACTTGTATCCAAAAAAAATGTTGCGCATCATGAAAATATTGAAGGCGTATAGGTTTTTACTTCATAAAAGGCTTACTGTTTGGTCAACTAGATAGGTTATTATTACACATACTGCCAGGTTATGTTTGGCTCATAGCCGGACATCATTGAACCGTTCTTACACTCAGAAATACTTCTCATTGGACCAGTGTCAGACATATTGACTGCATTAGTTATTTTACATCCTGTGCCCTTGGCGGTCTATTTAAGGTGTTTATATTTAAGATTTTTTTTGATTGATTGAATTGATTGGTTTGATTAACTGTTGAACCCCTACTCTGCGCCTCCCGCACTAGGACATCAGTTTGCTTTTGGGATAAAAATACATTCCGGAATGCTCTACTCTTAATGGTAATGCAAAGCATTCATTTGATTGGTCATGAGGGAATCCACCTGCAACCCACCTCGCCAATGTGCCCCGGGGAACTCCACCCTCGTTGACCCTGAAAATACCAAAAGTCTGTCGCCACACCCCACCCGCCACGCCGTTGACTGCGCTTCACGCCAGATCGCCTGTTTCCTCCCAAAATATGTAGCTGAGAGTTAAAGTGACACTCAGGATTGTACAGTGTGTGTGATGGGTACATACATACATACATATATACATACATACATACATACATACATATAGGTCGGGTCATAACTCTCTACTCTCTCTCCTCTCTCTGCTCTCAGTCAAAACAGAACCTATCAACAACAGTGAGACAGCCACTACTACAGGAGACACATCACTGGACACATACGCAGGCTCAGGTAACATACACACACATACACGCACTCACTCACTCACTCGCATGCATGCATGCATGCAGACAGACAGACTTAGCGTTGCTTCAGCTCAGTGCAGTTCAGTGATAGGTATGATAGGTATTTCTGAGGGGGGGCATTCGCCGAAAATAGCAGATCTACAAACTCACAGAGCGTTGCGTTGTGAACTTGCAGACCGCTATTTTCAGTGAAGAGATTTGTTGTAGAGGGGGATAAAGAGCAGATCAAGTACGGAGGTATAGAGGGTTTCTGTCCTTGCACTCATTTACCTATACCAAGTGCAATGTCTATTGTCTAATATATACAAAAACTTGGGTGGTATAACTAATACATAATATGATATATATTAAAACACATGCCTTATGCCATCCCAGTGTACACTTCCACTTCCTTTGTCTGATCTTATATATTCCTTACATTCCTACGTTTTACTTTTATACTTATATTTACTTTTTTCATGTCTTACACTTACACATATTTTTATGCCTTTACTCTTATCTCGCCGTATATCACTTTTCTGTGTGTCTGAGAGCAAGACTGAGAGAGAGAGAGTGGGGGAGTTTTAGACCATATGAATAGCCATTCTCCCTCTCACATACTACAAATAAACACAGACACCCACGGACAGACAGACACACACACAGTGAGAGTTTCTAAGCAGGCGGGAGGTTGTCGGTGTTGAGCTCTGACATCTCAATGACTACAAACAGGCATTGTGTTTTACTAGGAGGCCCACTGTAAGGGCTGCAAGCATGAGCTGCAATACTATCTAAAAAGAGAGCTTGGCTCGTCGCCATTCAAAATGCTTCAAATTGTGTTTACTGGAAGAGAATTTTAACTCAACCAATATGGCCGGAGGCCTTGACTTGTACCGTTCAGCAAAAGTACAGTAAATGAAATGAAGGGGGAATTTGAGACTTTTTTACACAAACTTAACTGTGTGTTGTTATTTTTAAGTAACTGAGTTAAGCCTCATTTATACCTTGTCATATGACGATTGACGAGTATGAATTAAGTATTATGTTGTTTTTCTTGTGCTTGTTTTTCAGTAATCACTAGCAGTGGATACAGTCCTCGCTCATCGCACCAGTACTCTCCCCCGCTCTATCCCTCAAAGTAAGCCTTTACTTTCTCTTCTATAAAAGACACAAGCAAGACATCTGCTACTGTAAGTGCCTTGCGTAAAACAACATCCTACGTATCTGTCTTAATCAGGGATCAAAGTTCAACGTGAAACTTAATTGTCCCACTTGGGGAAATTGGGTTTGCAGCCACAATAATTCAATAATACAATTCGGTACAATACAATTCAATACAATATAATACACAATCTCGTAAAGCAAAAACAGTGGACAATGGCCAATCTCTCTAATTTTCTCATTTATTAATTCATTCACTAACTAAATATAACTTTTGACTTACCTGATTCTTACTTACCTGACTTACCTGACTTAACTGAACAT
This sequence comes from Gymnoscopelus microlampas, assembly GCF_963454915.1. NCBI lineage: Eukaryota > Metazoa > Chordata > Actinopteri > Myctophiformes > Myctophidae > Gymnoscopelus > Gymnoscopelus microlampas. The sequence goes on from NC_139953.1 coordinate 26,981,250, forward strand.
TTATTTAGACAGATGGGCGGTTTAAATTAAGTCAGACAACTCTTGGATTGAAATAGATACAGTATATTTATTGAGCATACTGTAAATATCGACAAGAATATTGAAGAAGTATATTATACCTGTATACATCTTGGCATCAAATTCTGCATTCTAACCTTGATACCAAAATGTCTCAATACCGTCTCAATTGAGACATTTGTCTCTAATACATCTGTCTCAATTGTTTCATTCCCTGCGAGCGTGAAAATTATTTTGAATAAATAAATGATCTCCCCAATAGATATCACAGGGAATGAAACACCAAGCACAAAAACTGCATAGAGCATAACACAAAGCAGCAGCACAGCATAGCAACAAGATGACGGTGTGCATGTGACTGATGATGGCTCCGCAGGCTTTGCATCATTAATGCTTTGGCATATAGATTTCTCTATAATTCATTATGCTTATATTCAAACAAAACGCTCGTCTCCCACTCGTCATTGCAAAGGTTGCATTTACTCTGATTTCTATCCAGCCGTTTATGTCTTCCAATGACCTTGGGAATTCAGGTACTGTTCACCCTTAAATGACAAATAGCCTGTATGTACAGTACTTTTATTTTTCATGTATCAAATACTTGATCCAGTTTAAGCTCTTATTTAAATCCTACATAAATATCACATGATGTCACAGTTCTGAGTTCACTTTGCTCAAACTGATCTTTCAGCCTCTGTTCAGCAGTTTCTTTCAACCAGTTGATTTTGTTACACTTTTGTAAAAGCCGGTGATAAAACAAACCATCCAATATCTGCTTACGTCGCGATGCAACGTGTTGTGAGCTTGTAGATCGGCTATTTGCACAATTCATCGTACGACAAAGCATATACAATAGGGCTTAAGTGGTTATCCTGCTCAGTGACACTTACATACATCCGAATTATGCAGGCTGAACAAAAGGTTGTACATTATTCAACTACGTTTAGTTTCTTTGCCTTCTCTCAGCCTCCCCCGGTAGCCAATAATTGTCATTTTAATTCTCTACAACTCAGTCCCACCAAGCCTCTGAATGTTGTTTCTATCCTCACATTGAGTCATTTAATCCAACTGCCAATGATTTGTGTCATATTTTTAACAGATTGTATTATCTCTCTTCCTTCTTGCTTCTGTTACCCTATCCCATCTACCCCCCCCCCCCCCACACACACACACACACACACACACACACACACACACACACACGTACACACACATACATTTCTCTGCTTCTCTCTCTCTCTCTCTCTCTCTTGTACACACACACACACACACACACACACACACACACACACACACACACACACACACACACACACACACACACACACACACACACACACACACACACACACACACACACACACACACACACTCTGTTTCTTCATGTCCTCCATGGTCTCAGGCCCTACCCTCACATCCTGTCCACGCCGGCAGCTCCCTCAATGCCCTCCTATGCTGGTCAGCCCCAGTTCAGCAGCATGCAGCAGTCCACCGTCTACACAGCCTACTCCCAGACAGGACAGGCCTACGGACTGTCCACCTATGGTATTTAGCGCGAGCGAGCGAGCGCGCGTGCACACACACACACACACACACACACACACACACACACACACACACACACACACACACACACACACACACACACACACACACACACACTCACTCACACTCACACTCACACTCACACTCACACACACACACACACACGCGTAATCTATGGTTCAAGGTGTCTTTACTGTCACATTTTGTGTACAAGTAGATAGGAGTACATTACAATTATTTTGTTGTGGTTCCACATACAGTAAATTCCTCACAACATCACTGTCGGGAGGAAATTGTCCAAAACCGTTCCTTTTTTATTATTATTTTTAAAATAGTGAAAATAGCCCATCTACAAGCTCACACCAAGCACGATAACTATAACTATAAGGATAATACGTGCATCCGCATTCCACACTGGTGAATAATAACGTTCTGTAAACAGTGGCACCACACATGCACTGTGTAGTCCAGCTCTGTCGGACACGGAGGGGGAGAGAGAGATCTTTGTGGTGCTGAAAGATGCATGCAATAGAATATATGGATAATGTGACTCTGATTAAGAATTATACAGAGGCGAGATAGTTATAGCCTACCCGAGGTAATGCCAGCTACCCTACCAGGTAGCGTAAGCTATTCATAATCGTCTCCTCATCTCCGTCAATAACGAAACCTTCCGAGGGGGAGACGATATTTGTGACTTCAGTTAGAATGATTTTTAAAGGAAAATAGTTATCGTTAATAATTACCGTGCCTAATGTGATTGTGAACAGCACTTTATTCGTAATTGCACGCGGGTGTCACGCACCGAAAATAGCCAATCTACATGCTCACAATGTGTCGTGTGTTGTGAGCTTATAGATTGCTTATATTGAGTGCGCGAGAACTGACACACAACTAAGTATGAATCAGCCTTAAGCGTACTGGAATAGAAGAAATAACCGCATGGTAATACTAGCTTTGATGCAAATGTGTGTATCACATTGAACTTTCCGGCTCACAATAGTGCGTTCATCAGGGCTGTATACAAGTACAGTATAACATAAAAGAATGCAAAACCACATTTACTGCTTAATTCATATTGACCCATTAAAACCGGTAACACATCTGTGTAACCACTTAAACCATGAATTTATACTTTGGCTATTCAAAAATAACAGATATACCAGCTCATAGCTATGAGCTTGTAGATCTGCTATTTTTGAAAAATCGTGAAAATCTGTGGAAACTTTGAATGTATATACATTTTTAAAGCAAACATTTTTAACTCAAATCTTTGCTTCTGGGGGGTCCCTGGAATAAAATAGTTTCAGATGGGGGTCGGCGGCCAAATACATTTTGGGAGGTCCTTGACATGAAAAGGTTTGAGAACCACTGATATAGTAACATACGTTTTTTCAGAAACTGTGTAGGATTTTCTACATTTTGTAGAATCAGAACCTCAGGTCTTAATGGGTTAATGGACATGCAGACGAGTGAGGGTATGTTGTTTTGGCACTAGCTGTGGTAACAACAGACGAAGATGAGCTGTAGGGCACACACTACTGCCATGATGGCCAATTCCACATGCATTTACAAACAGCTTTGTAGTTTACTGCCAAACAGGGGGTATAAGTTACACCAGGTGTTGAGATACATTTATATCGATTTAAAATTCTGCCTGTATGTGTATACCGTCGTTGTCGGGTGGAAACCTTGTATGTCCAAAACCGTTACTTTTCAATAAATGGATAAAATAACCTGTGTTTTCCAGTGGATCCAATGCACTTATTATTTAGTCACATGCTCTTGTTAATGCTTTTCACTGGTTAAGTATTTATAAAACCCACAGGTAACTTTAACCACTTTAAAAATGTCAAAATCGTCAATTTTCGCTACTTTAGCTTGACACTCTTGTACGACGAAGTAGGGCATTGATTTAAGAAATAAAAGTTGAAATACGGAGATACAAGGTTTCGGCCCGACGGCAACAATTTGAACGATACTGACGCCGTTTGCCGGTACCGCTCTCTCTACAGATCTGGGCGTGATGCTGCCGGGAATTAAGACGGAGGGTGGCCTGGCTCAGAGCCAGTCTCCTCTTCAGACGGGCATCAGCTATAGCCCTGGCTTCACCACACCTCAGCCCGGACAGACTGCCTACTCACCCTATCAGATGCCAGGTGGGTATGGGCACCACATCCTCTCCGACGCCACAATGCTCCCAGATGGAGCTATCAGCTTTCTGCCATTGCACAAATAACTCGATGAGGGGCGACTGTTTTTTTTGTTTTGTTTTTTTCATGTTAGCGTTTAAAGGCCTTGAAATGAGTTCTGTACATTTTGGCGGTGAGCTGTGAATGTCACAGCGGTCGGAGTGGAAACATTTTGTTCTTATTGGCCTCGCTGTCCATGCTACGTATGACATTGCACTGTGTAACGTTAGAAACTTTTCTGTCTCTCCGTCTCTCCTATCTCTTGTATCGTTCTCTCTCTCTCTCTCTCTAGGTTCCAGTTTCACCCCTTCCTCAGGGCTCTACGCCACCAACAACTCAGTGTCCAACCCAGCCAACTACACTGCCACACAGCAGGTATATCTACACTACATGTGTCTATGTACTGTACATGTGTGTGTTTGCGTGGGTATACAGTGTATGTGTGCCATGTTTTAACCAGGAGTCCCCACAAGGATAGTAAAACCAGAAGAAAAACTCATAGGTTAGGGGGCTACGGTCTTTACACACCAGGCAGGAACATTTATTGTGTGTGATTAATTTGCGTTAATTGAAACAGTTCACCATATCCTTTATTTACAGTAACCAGGTCAAATACTAATTGAGATTAAAATCAGTTTGACAAGATTTAAAGATATTTTTTGGGGGCTTTTTCTGCCTTTATTGATAGGAACAGTAGACTAGGAAATGGGGAGAGAAATGGGGGGGTGACACGCAGCAAAGGTCGTCGGGATTGGGAGTCGAACTCACGACACGCTTTCAGGCTGGATTTAGCCTCGATCTCCAGGCTTTTATTTTCCTTCGCGTTTTGCTCAAAAAGAAAGCCTGGACCAAGCTGTTGAAATTTCTGGATAGGAAGTGGGAGTCAACCTTTCATTTCCCCAACCAACCAGAGTGCAGTGGGCGTCCCTCCAAATGTTGTGACGTCAGGGCTCTGGGCTGCACATTGGGAGAAGAGGAGGGCCGCGGAGTGGGGCGGGGACGGGCGCACAGATTGGTGAACCAATAGGAGCCCACGGTTGTGTTCTCCGGAGATTTTGAATCCGCCCCTCTAGACCAGATATCAGACGCGCTGGGGCAGGCTTGGCTGGATTACCAGCCTAGGTGCCCAGACGGTTACGCCAACTGTCCGGGCCTCTATTTTGCAAGATTGACCTGGCCAAGAGAGCAGCATGAAACACTATTACATAGACACATATATATTAACACTATTAATAGACAAACTACACAAAACAATACAAATATCCACAAAGAACATGAATATTACTTCACTGCGAATGAAAGCATCAGCCTGTATGAATGAGCTAACAACCATATGAATAGTTTAACCACCTAAACACTATACTTGGTTGACTGGAGTCACTCAGGGCTCTATACTAGTGACTTCTCTGTTTCCGCTCTACATGCAATATCTTCACTGAAAATGGCCGATTTATTTAGTCTTAACGCAACGCATTGTGAGCTAGTAGATCTGCTATTTTCTGTGAAAGTTTTCCCCAGAATACGGATGCTGGAACCTATAAGGTTAGGTTAGGCCAGCAGATTAAGGAAACAATTAAAATTTTAATTATAAATTGTTTTATATTCATATGTTCCCACAATGACAGTAAGACAATCGTGTGTGTGTGTGTGTGTGTGTGTGTGTGTGTGTGTGTGTGTGTGTGTGTGTGTGTGTGTGTGTGTGGGGGGTGTGTGTGTGTGTGTGTGTAAGGGCCAGCTGAAAATTACCGTAGGCAAGTTTTTTCTCTCTCAATGCAGCAAAAGCGAGCGGTAAAGTGGATGTGACTTGATACGGTGACATACGGTATACTATATCATACATACAGTATACTATATCACCAACAGCATCTGAGAGCAGAGATGGTTTTACAACTACTTTCATACATAACATTCCATAACCACTTAAACCCTACTTAGTTGACCAAGATCCCCCAGGGCTCTATCCTAGGTCCGCTACTTTTCCCCCTCTACACAAAATCTTTTTGCCGAAAATAGCCGATCTGGACACGTTGTAGATGTGTTATTTTCGCTGAATGTTCACCTATTATGACATGCACCGAATAGGAACGCTAGGGTCAAGTGATTAATCAGGGATTTCATTAAATTAAAGCTAATTGTACTGTGACCTTTCAAGAGAGAGAAAGTGGGGTGGGGTCAGCGAATTAGTCATTTTTAAAAGTCTGTTTTGTTCTGGATATTTCTCTATGTCTTTATGATGAATTGTGTTCTGGTTGTAAAATGCTTAAAGGGGGATTTTAATGTCCCCCTATGATAGATGTGGCTGTTTAAAGAAAGAAAGGCAACGTTCAGTTCATGTGTGGGTGGATGAAGGGAAAGAGGGGCGGGGGTGTGTGTGTGTGTGCGTGTGTTTGTGTGTGTGTGTGTGCGCGCACATGTAAACCAGAAAAAAGATAGAGCGAGTGGGAAAATGAGACAGAGAGAAGAGAGAGAGAGAGAGAGAGAGAGAGAGAGAGAGAGAGAGAGAGAGAGAGAGAGAGAGAGAGAGAGAGAGAGAGAGAGAAAGAGAGAGAGAGAGAGAAAACAAGTGTGTGTGAGTGTGCAGCATGTCTGCGTATGATCATCCATTACTATGCAGTGGTGTGTGTGTGTGTGTGTGTGTGTGTGTGTGTGTGTGTGTGTGTGTGTGTGTGTGTGTGTGTGTGTGTGTGTGTGTGTGTGTGTGTGTGTGTTCTAGTTTATAGTTACTTATGGAGATGGACATAGTGACAGGTTTAGAGAGCTGGCTCATAAAAGAGCCCATCTCTACTGGGTCAATAAAAACCTGCAGCACCAGGCTTTAATTGTAGGGAGATATATAAATGACAGAATTGAGCGAATAAAAGACTTCAGAGACGAGAGAGAATGGCTATAAAATGTTCTCTTCAAATATAAAGCCAGTCTGAACCATTTAAAAAGTGAGCCATCTCAATCCCCATACACTGTTTCATTCTCTATCTATGTACATGTACATGTACATGTACATGTACATGTACATGTACATGTACATGTACATGTACATGTACATGTACATGTACATGTACATACATACATACATACATACATACATACATACATACATACATACATACATACATACATACATACATACATACATACATACATACAGTACATTGCTGTCAGGTGTAAACCACATACAGTATGTCCAAAATAATTACTTTTCAGGAAATTGCAAAAAGAACCCGTTTTCCAATGGATCCAGTGTAGTTATTATTATTTAGTCACAAGCTCTTGTTAATACTTTTCATTGGTTCAATTATATTTATAGAACCCACAGACAGACTTAACCACTTAACCACTTTGGTTTGACACTGTTGTATGAGAAAGTAGGGAATTAATTTACGGGTGGGAAAAAACATAAAAAGTTGGAATACGGAGATGTGAGATTTCTGCCCGACAACAACAATACACACACACTGTATCAGATTTACGGTTCATAATACATTTGTATTTTCTTGCAGGAATACCCTTCATATACAACGTTTGGCCAAAACCAGTACGCCCAGTATTACTCCACCTCATCTTATGGGACATACATGTCCTCCAATAGCGTGGATGGGACGGGGTCCACGGCGGCCTATCAGCTGCAAGAGCCCGCCCCAGTCATGACGGGACAGGCCGCAGAGCTGCATCAAGGTATGTTCTATGCTAGTTCTATGGTGGTGGTGGTTAGAGAGGATTTCTGTCCAACCAAGCAACAGCAACTAATGAGCACGGAAGAGGGATGGGATCATGGGTGGTACAAAGGCTCAGTTGTATTATCTACAGCAGGGGTTCTCAAAGTGGGGTCAAGGGACCCCCCAGGGGTCCTTGAGGAGGTTCCAGGGGGTCCCCAGCAAAATGTGTAAATATAGCACCACAATCATTTTAACCTTTTAAACTTTGGCTATTCAAAAATAGCAGATATACAAGCTCATAGTGCGGCACTTGGCTCATGTAGCAGAACTACATGAGCTTGTAGATGTGCTATTTTTGAAAAATCGTGAAAATTCGGGCAAACCTTTGAATATATATATATTTTTAAGCGAACATTTGTAGCTCAAATTTGCTTCTTGGGGGTCCCTGGAACAAAATAGTTGAGATGGTCGTCCGCGACCAAATACATAATTTTTGGGAATTTTGGAATGCACGCTGTCAGAGTACTCAGTTTAGTACCCATTATTAAAGTACTTGGAGGCCAGCCTATCAAGTCAGTACTTTGATGACGCCCGTTAACACACACCCCTTCGGTCATGCAGTACCCATTGTACCCGTTGTCAGTGTACCCGTTGTACCTACATTAAGTTCTCTGTTGTGAGAGAACTTAATGCAGTCCCTATTATCATAGCACTTGGAGACCAGTCTATGTCGTCAGTACTATGACGTCATTTTGATGCCATCAGGAACTCCATAAAGTGGGGATCTGGGGATTTTGAGAGCAGCTGATCCGACCGACTTCACACTCCCTCGGGTCCTCGAAACATGAGTTGAAGCCGATTGGTCGGGCGTTTCTCGAGATACGTGAAGGACAGATGCACACGTACACACATTTGTACAGAGATATACTATATAAGCAATTTCCAGTAGCGATCTGAAACACTATAATTCTAATTATTTAAAATGATTTGAGATTAAGCCCTAAATGCAACTTTTTGACATTTCACTTCAGGATGATGGCTAATTTATTCTTGGCTGTACGACCATGTCACTCACTGGAAATCGTGACTTATATAAATAAAGCATCCACAGTATAAATTGGGATTAATATAATCTCACATCCACTCTAGAACATTTGGCCTGTTGGCGACGGTGTGCCAAACCCCATGTGTGGACTGTAGGACTCTGCACACTGTTGGAGGATTTGGGTCATTAGGCACTATTTACTTTAACACATTTTAAGTGAGAAAATGTGTATTTCTGTTGAGTCTTTTTTTGCAGACAGACTTCAAGCCGGATTTATGCTTAGCTGCGAGCCGGTGTCACGCAGCAAAAAATAGCCAATCCACAAACTCACAGCCCATCGTAACGCAACACATTCGTTCGCTTGTAGATCGCTTGTATTTTCGTTGTGCGATACCAAGTGCAACGAAGTATATCAAGCCCTTAAGAGTAAAAAAGAGGGATGAGAGTATGACGAAAACAAACGGAATGGAAACGAAGTAAAGCGTGCCAACATCTCCGTTTCTCTCTTTTCCCCTTCTTTCTTTGTTTATTTTTTCTCACATTTCTTTGGTTTACCTTGGCTGAGAACCAGGAGCTCTGATTAAAGGAGCTTATCGTTTCTCTGTCACTTACATTGATTTACTGTTTCAATGTGACTTGCTTTGGCTCTCTTTCTATGAACATAGAGTTATCATATTCGCTATTCACTTGTTGTCACTCCTTTGCTTTCTGTCGTTTATATTTTATTATTCCGTCCTTCTCTCTCTCTATCAGTCGTCCCCCTTCTTTATGTCTGTCTCTTTCTGTCTCTCTCAGTCTATCAGTCTTTCTCCTCCTGCAGTTTCATTTCTCTTGCCACTCGCATGCTCTCTCTCTCTCTCGTCATCTTTCTGTCTCTCTCACACACGGTCTCTCCGTCTCTCTCTGTCTGATTGAGACATAACAATATGAGAGCTGAAGCTTAACGTCTGGTTCTGGTTACCGCACCACGGTGGGAGCATATGGCACTTAGCGTGAGTGTGCGTGCGCACATTCCATCGTACTACATTTGTGTTTGTGTTCAAACATTACATTTCTGCCTGAGAGGATCTAGTTGTAGCTATGTGTGCAAAATGGCATCCAAGTCTCCCCTCTGTGCCCTTTTATCTTTGTGTTTTGCATTGTTCCGCTGTTAAATATTTGTGTATGCATTTGAATCTCGCGCGGTTCACACCCAAAATAGCCATGCTGCTTTTGTTTATGGAACTCATTAGTCCCAATGTTAATCTATCGTCTCTATTCTGTTGAATTATTTACCCTGACCAGATGATTTATTATTATTCCTCTTGCTTTTTTGGAGTCTCAACAATTACTCCTACATTTCTTCAGTGACTATTGTTTATGAATGTTTGTACAGATCGAAATAAATATTTTGTAATTGTGAAATTGCATAATTATGAAATCGTGATGTCAGTGAGTTTTACACATGTGGCTGTGTGGTTTTGTTTGTTTGTGTGTGTGTGTGTGTGTGTGTGTGTGTGTGTGTGTGTGTGTGTGTGTGTGTGTGTGTGTGTGTGTGTGTGTGTGTGTGTGTGTGTGTGTGTGTGTGTGTGTGTGTGTGTGTGCGCGCGTGCGCTTTCTCAGCGGACTTTGACACAGTGCAGAGTCCCTCCACGCCCATCAAGGAGCTGGATGACCGCGCCTGCAGGAGCGGGGGCGGTAAATCTCGGGGGAGGGGCCGCAAGAACAACCCTTCCCCCCCACCGGACAGTGACCTGGAGGTAAGGCGCCAGACCTCCATCGCTGACATTAACCACTCAAACACTCTATACTTACCAAACAGAGTTGCAACTGTACTCACTGCTCTCTTTTTCACTCTACACCAAATCGTGTTGCCAAAAATAGCCGTTCTACAAGTTCACAACACGTTGCAATGTGATGCGTTGTAAGCTTGTAGATCTGAGCTTGTAGATCTGAAGTTTTTGCCGAACGTTACGTGCAGTATACGGATGCTTGGGTTCAAGTGGTTAACAGACATGTAGGGCTAATCTGTACTTGACCGTGTCACCGGAAATATAAATGAAATGGAAGAAAGCTATATTTTATAGTCATTTCGACTTCATCAAGTGACGAAGGTCGTACGATGACGTATACATAAACTTCATGCTGACAGACTGAACCTCGACTACTTTTGAAAATGCAAATCAGAAAAGAAATGTAATAGACAGTGTCATTGTTTATGCATCCATGGCCTAGGGAGATGGATGCTCTTTTCTTACCTCATGTGATTGTCTGTTGCAGAGGGTGTTTGTGTGGGACTTGGATGAGACCATCATTGTCTTCCACTCTCTGCTGACAGGCTCCTACGCACAGAAATATGGCAAGGTGAGATATCGCCCAGAGGCCCACACATGATATTGTTGCCTTGTCCTCAAACGACACAGTAAAATGCGTTAATTTTAAGAGTGTACAAGTGTAACCAAATGGACCCTAATGCGTCAATTTGGTTACACTTGTACACTGACAGAGTTCCAAATGTATATAATATCAACTGAGGATTTTACTGTGTATGGAGAGATGAGCTAGTGCATTGATTTGAGTATGTGTATGAATGAATACATAGATTTAACATTGATTTGTGCTGCCATTTTTTCACGCAGAAATAAATCACAGTTAAGGGCTTATTCCATTATTTCTTATAGAAAACCGCAAGCTCAGACGCTTGATCCGGTTCAGTGGGCATCAAAGCATCCCCTCATTGCGTCTAGTGATTTTTTTTTATATTTTGGGAAAGTTGTGTGTATCCTGCTTTTGGCAGCACCAAAGAACAAAATAAACACGCAACACCAGTGCACATTGGTTTTAGATACATTTCTGGTTATATATATATATATATATATAATATATATATATATATTTATAAAACTGATGATGTTTGTACCAGCATCATCCTAATTTGACAACATAATTTCTCTCTTTTGGTCTGATGTTTTTTGACCAAACTTCCCTGTGATCCCATTTGGTGGTCTGGCCTGCCCGGATAGCGACTGCAACTGTTTACAGTTCCCCTGCATTCTGTCGGTCGCTGGCTCGTGTCCGAGATCAGACTATGTGGTCAGGACTGCAGCCTTTTTATTGGATGATGTAGTTTCCTGTGGTATGGTGGTGGTAGCCAGTAGCGCCTGTACGGGGCCGCACTCCACTGCGGCCCCGCGCGGACTCAGTTCTGCCGTGTTGTTTGGACGTCCAAAGAGAAAGCGGGTGGAGCGCCAACCATTTAGAGCCAGACTAGCATGGAACCATGGGAGCTCAGGCGTTTTACAACCACGCTTTGTGGGCACCGTTGCACTTCCTAGTTCCTCTGCACTTGTGGACCATAGCATTTAGAAATGCTTTTTAAGACAGACAGAAATGCCCTGGTGGGTTGTAAATAGTCATGTGGGTGTGTGTGTGCGTCTCGGAGAGAGAGAGAGAGATAGAGAGAGAGAGCGCGAGAGAGAGAGAGAACACTATGCATGTGTGCAAACCCTGTGGCATAATAAATTCTGCTTGGTTTGTGTTGCATTGGCTGGAGAGAGAGTCACGGAGGAGTTCCAGAGGACTGTATTTTAACGAATGTAAGAGAGTTGTAAATTTCTCCTCGATTACAAAACAAAATGCCAGGTTTATATTGATGGCTCCAACAGCTCCCTCATTGCAAATAAAACTTAACAACCTTTGTTTACCCACTGGTGTCATGTTTTGTGATGTAGCACAAAATTGGTGCATGTATTCTTAATGTCTGCATGTGCCGCTGAGTAGCAGCAGACTTGTGGCAAACCAAAAGACACGTTTCCTAATCTTAGTTTTAAAACAATTTGGAACAAAAGTGATTTTCTCTTTTCTTTTTTTTTCCTCCTTTTCTTTTTTTTTTCTTTAACACCTCGTCCACTCCTGCCCTTAAGAAATATGGTGGCAGCTGTTTCTGTTCACACCTCGCCAAGAGTGGTGTTTACACCGTCGGCATGACAACCCCCTCTCATAGGGGATCAGTGTATACAAGATCTGCTTTAAATGGTTTTTCACTTTTTATGAAAGTGCATGCACATGCGCATGCTCCATGGCATGGACTCCACAGTGGTGGAAGAGGTACTCAGATTTTGGTATCAGCATCAAAATATACTTATATTAGCTAAAGTAGAAGTACTCAGCATGCAGAATTTCCCATTTAAGAATCATATCAGCGTTTTTCTATCTTTTTTGGGCCAGTGCCCCCTATACGATATCCAGGGGTCCCTTAACGCAGCCCACACCCAATTGAATTTTAAGCTTTATTTTTTACTGTGTATTGTGTTGCTTATATCATTTAGAAAACATCTCATCAATTTCCAAATATCAGATTTTACATTAAACTGTTGATGTGATTATTATGTAAGTATTAGCCTACTGCCGAGGGAGAGACAATAAGCCTGTTACAATAGTAACCATGATACTGACCATGATACTGGCATCATCAGTATTATGTCAGTATCATGGTCAGTATCATGTTAGTATCATGTTAGTATCATGTTAGTATCATGGTCAGTATCATGTCAGTATCATGTCAGTATCATGGTCAGTATCATGTCAGTATCATGTCAGTATCATGGTCAGTATCATGTCAGTATCATGTCAGTATCATGTCAGTATCATGTCAGTATCATGGTCAGTATCATGGTCAGTATCATGTCAGTATCATGTCAGTATCACGGTCAGTATCATGTCAGTATCATGTCAGTATCATGTCTTTGCCAGACCCAAGGGGTCGGCCTACATGAGGCTTTGTCCCCATTTCGTCCATACATGGGCATAAAAGGGACCTCGGTCATTCTGGGTCTGGCAGAACCAGGTCTCCTGGTCTTGTTATCATGCAGGGACGTGCTGGGGCCCTAATTCAGCCTGGGAGTCTCAGATAGAGAGGCCCGTAAGGGCGGATTTTTTTTAAACGTAAAAATCTCAAGCATACATGTCCACAGTAAGGTGGAATTTTTCAATTGTGAATCAAGTTTATAGGTTAAAGTATGAAGGAACAGTGAGGTGACAAGGTTTTCAGATGTATGTTTTAAAAGTTAAATATCTCAAAAACTACTAAACATTTCAAAGTAAAACGTTCAAGTATTTGTGTCCACAGTAAGATGAATTATAAAATATAATAAAGAGTGGAGAATGGAGTTTCTAGGTGAAAGTGTTTTTGTTGAGGTGTCAGTATCATGTCAGTATCATGGTCAGTCTCAGGTCAGTATCATGGTCAGTATCATGGTCATCATATATCATATTGTTGGACAATAATGATTGATTATTCACCCTTTTGCTATTAAAGAATTGTCGATCTGGCTCGTTGTGAGCTTGTAGATCTACTATCTGCTATAAAAATAATTGGATGCATTATGATGATTAATCTAAATCTGCAGGATGGAATAAATCAGGATGGAATATGAAAAATCGGACAGATCCTTCTTGATCACATGACTATAGAGATACTGTGTACCGATTAGCGTGATGTTTAGACCAAATCTGTAGGAGTAACATAAAAACATTTGTGTTGCAAAAATCATCCTCCTGCTGGCGCTATAACAGGCCGATCTGAAACATTTGGGGCAGAGGTTCTGCTCTGGCATCCAGGGAGGGTGTGTGCACATGTTTCGCTGCGATCGGGCCAGCGGTGCTGGAGATTAGCTGCTCGCACACACACACACACACACACACACACGCACGCACGCACGCACGCACGCACGCACGCACGCACGCACGGACGGACGGACGGACGGACGGACGGACGGACGGACGGACGGACGGTGCAAAACATAGTCTCCGCCATTCCAAAGAAAATAATCGCTAATCACTTCCTTTTTTCTCACTCACGTACACAAACACATAACCAAAAACACACAATCAAACATCCAACCATGAGCACTGTAGAGACAAACATGATGCTCACTCTCTGTAGCACTCGCACTCAAACACATTGATTTTCATTTCTCATTGGGATAGTTTATGCATACAACCTGGAATATCGTTCACATCTTACTGAAGCGTGGGTTTGTCATGGCAGTCAGAATGATAACAGCGGAGGTGGAGAGAGAAGAATTGTTTCAAGGTAGACTTGTTCCAGACCAAAGTAATATTTGAAATTGTCTATGATAGATTGAATAGTTCTGGAGAACAATCTTCCACATGAGCCAAATCTTTTCCTATAACTCTTTAGGAAAGCTAAATACTCGAAAACAGAGAACACATTTCAGTTTTATGTCTGCTGACAAACATGGCTATACCCTGTATCTCTCACATGGCTCGCAGCCAACATAATCATTTACATGTGAGACAAACCATGCAGAGGTAGGGCTACCGTGCCTCATACTTTGTGTTAGTTAGGTCAATGGTTCTCAACCTTTTATGGATCAGGGCCCACTTGAAAGTATTGAAAGCGTTCGCGATGGGTGGGTCGCGTGCATTTTCAGAGCATCTTTATTTTAATGATCAATTAATCGATTGTGTTCCGTCTTGGATCAATGGTCAATCAAAGTTAATATTTACTGTATCACAATGATTTGGTTTGTTTTTTTGTACAATTATATTATTATTATAATTATATTAATGTTATATTATGATTGAAATCGTACTGTTTTGCCAATTATTTGGGGGCCCACTTGCAATACTCTCGCAGCCCACCAGTGGTCCCCGGCCCACAGGTTGAGAACCACTGAGTTAGGTCACTGACACTAGGAAACAGAATATGCTTACAATCGTGCCGTCTACCCAGCAGGTATGTTCACGGACATGCTAGCGCCTTATTTATAAATGGAACACATTTTTCAGTTGAAAATGTGTTATTTTAGTATATAAATATAAATCAGGCTAATGACTCCTTATCACTTCCACTTTCTTCCAGTCTGGGTATACCAACTCTCTCTCCCTCGCTCTCTGTGTCTCTCCACGTGGGCCGTCACGTTAGTTTCTTTCTATTCTGGTCGTCTAACAGTGTCAGCAAATCGCACAGCAAGCTGTCGACCCTCCCTGACCTATCGCAGATGATGGTTTTTGCAGCTGAGCCCTGGTTGGCAGGACTGTCCCCCACAACAGCGCACGCACGCACACACACACAGACACACACACACACATACACATACACACACAAATGCACGCATGTACACGCACAAGCACCTCCCTGTGAGGCCGCACGCTTTTGGTCAAGCACATACAGTGTTCCATCAGACAAACTCACAAACACATTCATACATTGTGCCCCCTTTTGCCCCCCCCCCCCACCCCGGTTGAGGAATGTTGATGGGACCGAACAAGTGCAACCAGTCTGTCAGCAAATGCTGAGATTAGTGGAACATACCAACTCTAGCAGGCAGCGGGGGTCGGTCGGGGTTGGGGGTGGGGGGCGGGGTTGATGAGATATAGATAATATCTTAAGAATAAGTAGAGTAAAAAACGGAGTAAACGAAAATCAAATAAAAGATTGTAGATGATGATGGCTGAGACCAAGAGAACGCTGAATCCAGATACTGTGATATAAAAATCGGCCATAATAGTGTCCCGGTACTGCCGTCATTCTATGTTGCTAATTTAAAAATAAAAAAGACACTATAATGTGTCACTATAATGTCATACAAAATGAAAAAGAAAGTCACATGGTGTCTTTTTATGTACTGTATCTTATCAATGTAATTGTAATAATTGAATATTTTAAAGGTCTGTATAGCATTTGACCACCGGTTGCCAATAAAAATAACTTTCAAAGATTAGTGTTTACAAGAGGCATCAGTCCCATAACATGGAGGGGTGGATTGGCTATTTAGATCCCATAACCCAGAGGGGTAGCCACATTGTAATTAGCTATTACTGTTAGACCATAAGTAATGACTGAGTAGTATAATTTGAGTATACATTTAGGCTACTTGAATAGGCTACTTGTAAATTTAAGCTAAATTCCAAAACAATCGCTAAAAATAGCATTATTTAAAAACAAATGCTCATACTAATATTTGAAATCGCATGTACTCAAGTACCCCATGCTCTTTCAGTCATGAAAGAGCATGGGGTTTGAACATACAACCTCCTTGGCCACTTTACCTGCCAGCCAGCCGACCTGCCCTCCGTGTGATCTGTATGAATAGTATCTCATAATAGCCTTTTTGTACATACTGTCTTTGGATATGTGCTTGGTAAGAGGTGATAGTGTCTCAGGGGTTCCCAAACTTTCTCATGCCAAGGAAGTTGGAACAACCCCTAAATAGCCATAGCATCTGGCTGCATCCCCCCTATTGCGAAATGGCTAAGAAAAGAAAATAGCAAAAATAGGAGATCTACAAGCTCACATGTCACAGTGTTGTGAGCTTGTAGATCTGCTATTTTCTGATTTTCTGTCCTCCATTTTTCCTCTCCTTTCTGATTGGACTGCCTGGCGCCAATCACATTGAAAACCTGTGATGTAGGACATTCATTTGCAGACTACAGAAGTGTTTTGAAGATTTATCTCTGTTCAAAAACATATTTAGTATTTTCTGTTTTTCAGTTGACTAGTTATGTTTTTTTTTTAAATTATTTCCAAGAAGGATTCAACACAAAGACAAGTTAAGACAACAGAAGATTAAGATTAATCAAAACATAAATCCAGACTATAATGGACAACCTGACGGTTTCGGGGATGATGATGATGGTGATGATGATGACTCATTTCTTCTCCATCAGGACCCTCCTATGGCAGTAACGCTTGGTCTACGGATGGAGGAGATGATCTTCAACTTGGCTGACACACACTTATTCTTCAATGATTTGGAGGTTAGTGAGATAAAAACAGACGGACACTAAAGTTTCCTTTGTGCACGTTTCAAAGTTTTCACCTTGCTTGTTATAGTGCAGCCTAATGCACACAGCTAGACTACAAATTAGTGGGTTATAAATTAATGAGAGATACTACCCCCTAGTGGCATAAAATCATATAACAGAATCAGAATCAGATTTCACAGGTTTACAGGTGTAAATCAATGCATGAAATTCATTTTTGTGCACGAGATTTCACAAGATTTCACTGGGGATAATGGCTTAATTGGGCAGTCTTCTCTTAAAGGCAACGGCATGTGCGACAGGTGAATGGTTTTATTAATGTAACGCCCAAACCATAATCTAACGTAGATGTTTTAGGGCTAAGGCTGGTGTCCGAAGATTGCAGCTTTTGCAGGGGAACACCCCTTGCGCCATGCTAAATTCTCAAATAGTGGGTTTAGCCACTTCGGTCCAAGATAGAGCCCTAAGTGGTTTATACACATGATTGCACTGTTATTGAATTCTAATTGTGTGTGTGTGTGTGTGTGTGTGTGTGTGTGTGTGTGTGTGTGTGTGTGTGTGTGTGTGTGTGTGTGTGTGTGTGTGTGTGTGTGTGTGTGTGTGTGTGTGTGTGTGTGTGTGTGTGTGTGTGTGTGGTGTGTGTGTGTGTGTGTGTGTGTGTGTGTGTGTAGGAGTGTGATCAGGTACACATTGATGACGTTTCATCAGATGACAATGGCCAGGACTTAAGGTGAGATTTCAAGACATTTCCACTCAGTTATAATCTGTATAATCTCAATATTGTGGGTAAATGTATTAATGTATTAAATCCCAACACATTTATAAACAATCATGTACTTGATTATTGATTACAATTATTGCTTGTTTGATTGGTTTTGATTGGCCTTTTAAGGATAAAGATAACATTTATTGTAATGAATATATGCAAGAAAGAAAACAAATACATCATTAGATTTGTATTAATAAATATCAGAGCCGTTCTTACAACAACAGCAACAAAAAACACAGTCCTGAATAATGAATAAATTAATCTTTTTGTTTCCCCAAGAGCAGAGTTTTGTAATAAAACATAATCATTATTGTTATCGACAGTACTTACAGTTTTGCAACTGATGGCTTCCATGCAGCTGCAACCAGCGCCAACCTGTGCCTGGCCACGGGGGTCCGCGGTGGGGTCGACTGGATGAGGAAGCTGGCCTTCCGCTACCGACGAGTCAAAGAGATGTACACCACATACAAAAACAATGTGGGGGGTAAGCCATCCAGTCAGGTGTTAAATATTTATAAAAAACACAGACAAACTTGAACACTTTCAACCTGGCGTCCCTATTTTGGGCATGTCATTATGCTCACAACTATGAAATATGGAAATGCAAGGTTTCTGCCCCGACAACGACGGGGCAGAAACCTTTAGACACTCTTGTCCAGAGTGATTTACAAAGTGCAAGATGGGAGTAAATTATCCTCTAGTTATCAAACAAGGCACAGAGTGCTACAAAGTAACTGAGATAAGTGACAAATGAAAACAGGCAGGCCAACCTCGTGGTGAGGGAAGTGGAATGATGGGAGGTTTTAGAGCAGTGATTTTCATTTCAAGGACCCCTAGTTTACTTTGCATTAGGCCACGGACTCCCATAGCGTTGAGAGTGTACACATGTTTGAAAACCACTGCTTTAAGTTAGATTCTAAACCTCTAGTAGCAGTGCTGATATGGTTACATTCTAAAGCAGTCGTTCTCATAGTGGGGTCCAGCGACCCCCAAGGGTCCTTGAGGGAGTTCCAGGGGGTCTCCAGCTAAATGATAGATAGTTAGGAACCAAATGGACCCTTATTGGTCTGTAACTCAGAGAGTGTACAAATGGAACCAAATGCACCCTTACGGGTCCAGTTGGTTCCATTAGTACACTCGCTCAGAGTTACCAATCATTTAGCTGGGTACCCCCCCCCCCCCGCTACGCTCCGTCACTCACGTTGATTTGCGCACCTCTCGCTCCGCACTCCGCTCAGACCAGCAAGAAAAAAGAAAAAAAAGTCGAAATTTGAATGAAATCTTGATCAAGGACGTGCGCTGTGGACTTCTGGATGTCTGTGTGTCTGAGTCCGTGCGACCGGGCATGCTCAAACATGCGGTGGGCAGCCCCCGCCGGTGCGGCTTGGAGCAGCAGGCGGTCCTTGCTCCGAGTAGCGCTCCAACCTTTTTATAAACTCGCTCCCCGATATGCTAAAAATCGCCTCGCTCCGCTCCGCTCACATGCTCTGCACCGGACCCCACTTTTTGAGAACCACTGTTTTAGAGTCACTTGAAGCTCCCTCTGGTATGATTTAGTTTTGGAGTTAGTCCAGATTTCTGTCATTTCACATTCTGCCCAAAAGGCTCTTAAGCACTTTAACCCTGGCATCCCTATTTTGGGCAGATTTTCAAACGTTTTCAATTCTTATTGTAGGTCTACTGGGCCCTGCTAAGAGGGACGCCTGGCTCCAGCTAAGAGCAGAGGTGGAGGCTCTGACAGACTCCTGGCTCACCAACGCACTCAAGTCACTGTCCATTATCAGCTCTAGGTGCCTCCTCCACATTCATCCAAATACCATCCATCTAAACTTCCATTCATCATCCAATCATGTATCCATCGTCCATCCATCCATCCATCCAGCAAACATTCCACCCATCCATATATCATCCATACATATAACCAAACGTCCATACATCCTACTATAATTCTAGTAACCTCTGTAGTGGTAGGTGAAGCTACCCGGTTCTCCTCAGTGGCTGGACCAATTGCTCTGATTTTGCACACAGCCATTGACCATTACCATCTCAACTTAACTGTGAAGCCCGTTTTTCAATTTCATCAAATCTCAGCTTCTTATTAGCGTTTATGTGTCAAACAATGTCGCCTCCCGGGTTGCCAGATCATGTGCGCATATCCCCCCACGGATGCGTCGACCGGGTATGGTCTAGTCCTTTCTAATTTCTATACGTTGGTAAATGACGTGATGCTGCATACTTTAGGATCTAGTCTAAAATGTTAATTATCAATATGGGCATGATCTTACATTAGGCTGTAACTATTTAATAGTCGTTGAAAGTAATGGATCACCAAAGCTCTGAACATAATAATTTATTTGGGGTATAAAGCAACTAACTGAATTGTCAAGGTGGTGTAATAACCACCATTCAAGGAGCCATGGGCCCCGTCTCAAAGTGCATACCAACATACTATTTACAGTAGTATGCCAGATTACTATTTATTTTGTATGTCCGAAAGCTTAGTAGCTACTACATTACTACAGTACGTGAGATGCATACTAAATGTATGCAATTTTGTAGTATTCAACAGTGGGCAGGGTGTGGTCTAAATTATATTAGGCTAAGTAAATCATTGTCACATTTAATGTTCAATTAAAATTATAAAGCTTTTAGATCACCCATAACTTACATGTGTCTGTGGTGCAGGGGAAATGCCAGTGCTTTGTAAACAGAATGTTTGTGGTTTGAAACCACCAGTGGTAACATTTTCTGCATCTAAATCCCACCAGGTAAAGTTTTGACTTCACTGATACTTTCCATACCTCTGTAGCACATGGGATGTGTTAAGAGTTTTGTAAACACAAAGTTTGTGGTTCTAGACCACTGTTGGGAACATTTACACTATCTAAATTCTAGGTTAATACCTGAGTTTACCATGTTAGTGTGGCTCGAGGTATTATTCAGGGTTTTATAAATAAAAGGTTCAGGGATCAAACCTCATGAAGAACGTTATCATCGCTCTATGTAAATTCTAAAAGGTGGGTTAAATATTACATTCTCGGTTGCATCTTCAATGCCAGTGTGGCTCAAACGTTAAATCAGTGGTTTATAAACAGAAAATTTAAGGGTCAAAACTCCAGAAGAAAAAAAATCACTCTCCGTCTAAATTCTCAAAGGTGGGTGAAGTACATTCTCTATTGCATCTTCCATGCCAGCTAAATCAGTGATTTATAAACCGTTAGTTAAAGGTTTCATGACGTTCAGTTTTACCACACATTAAAAGTCTTTGTCATGGTCCTTCAAATGTGTAGTTTTAACAAAAACATCCACTCCATTGATCCATGGCAGGTGTTTTTATCTCACATTTCTAAAGGCTTTTCAACTGCAATGAAAAAATAAATCTTTGCCTGCGGGTGTCGCTGGTGAGGGATTTTGCCTGTCAATCATCACCTCTGCTCCGCCCCCCCAAAGGAAAGGATATGGGAGGGGAGGGGCGAGGAGGAGAGTGGGCGAGATTAATCGACAGTGTAATTGAGGTCATAAAACCCCCAAAAAAACATAAAAAATAAAAAAAGTGAAAATGAATGTCATAGAACCTTTAAGGGTTCAAAACTCCTGAAGAACTTTTTCACTCTCCATCTAAACTCAAAAAGGTGGGTTAAGTATCACATTCTTAGTTAATTATTACATTCTCAATTCCATCTTCCATGCTAGCATGGCATGTGAGTCAGGAGTACAAACAAACCATGGCTCAAATGAGGAATCAAGGGTTTATAAACAGAAAGTTTAAGGACCAAAACTCCAGAAGGAAAAAAATCACTCTCCGTCTAAATTCTCAAAGGTGGGTGAAGTATTACATTCTCAGTTAATCATTACATTCTCAAATGCATGTTAGATGCTAGCATGGCACATGAGTCAGGAGTACAAACCATGGCTCAAATGATAAATCAGGGGTTAATCTGAATATTCTGGGTTCAAAACTCTCAAAGAACATTTTTCACTTTCCATCTAAATTGTGAAAGGTGAGTTAAGTATTACATTCCCAATTGCTTCTTCCATGCTAGCATGGCTCAAATGAGAACTCAGGGGTTTCAAATCCGAGGGTCCTGGGTTCAAAGCTCCCAAAGACCATTTTTCACTTTCCATCTAAATTGTGAAAGGTGAGTTAAGTATTACATTCCCAATTGCTTCTTCCATGCTAGCATGGCTCAAATGATAACTCAGGGGTTTCAAAGTTCTGGGTTCAAAGCTCCCAAAGAGCATTTTTCACTTTCCATCTAAATTGTGAAAGGTGAGTTAACTATTACATTCCCAATTGCTTCTTCCATGCTAGCATGGCTCAAATGATAACTCAGGGGTTTCAAATCCGAGGGTTCAGCGTTCAAAGCTCCCAAATAGCATTTTTCACTTTCCATCTAAATTGTGAAAGGTGAGTTAACTATTACATTCCCGATTGCTTCTTCCATGCTAGCATGGCTTAAATGATAACTCAGGGGTTTCAAATCCGAGGGTTCTGGGTTCAAAGCTCCCAAAGAGCAATTTTCACTTTCCATCTAAATTGTGAAAGGTGAGTTAACTATTACATTCCCGATTGCTTCTTCCATGCTAGCATGGCTCAAATGAGAACTCAGGGGTTTCAAATCCGAGGGTTCTGGGTTCAAAGCTCCCAAAGAGCATTTTTCACTTTCCATCTAAATTGTGAAAGGTGAGTTAACTATTACATTCCCGATTGCTTCTTCCATGCTAGCATGGCTCAAATGATAACTCAGGGGTTTCAAATCCAAGGGTTCTGGATTCAAAGCTCCCAAAGAGCATTTTTCACTTTCCATCTAAATTGTGAAAGGTGAGTTAACTATTACATTCCCGATTGCTTCTTCCATGCTAGCATGGCTCAAATGATAACTCAGGGGTTTCAAATCCAAGGGTTCTGGATTCAAAGCTCCCAAAGAGCATTTTTCACTTTCCATCTAAATTGTGAAAGGTGAGTTAAGTATTACATTCCCAATTGCATCTTCTATGCCAGCGTGGCTCAATAGATCAATCAGCGGTTTATAAACCAAAGGTTCAGGGTTCAAAGCTCACCTAATACAAAAGACCACTGAAACAACTAATCCAAAATATCTCAAACAACCAAAACAACAATCAATACAAAACTTCAAAGTGCCTCAATTAAAAAAATATAAAACAATGGTCAAAAAAATAACAAATAAGTCAGCTATAATACTAATAATGTCAATGCCATACAACACAAATTGCTTTGCTTATTATGCAAATGTATTAAGCTCCTCCCACTGGAGGTGGGCTTTACCCATGCTCCTCCCCTCCTACCGGAGCTAAAAGAGGGCGTGAGGAGGGAGGCGGGCTGATTCCACGCTCCTCGCCTTAAAAAGAGCAAAGATAGAGATTTACCAGGACCAAGATTCAAACCCCCAACCTTCCACCTGCGAGGCCTCTCCTTTTCTCTTGCGCCACCAGGCTTTTCACACTAATTAGAAACTCAAGGTAATATTTGAAGTTTAAGGGAGAGGTGGCAGGTGAAAAGTTGAAAGTCTACAGCAAACACCTCTCCCCCTGACAGAATGACTGAATCTACTAGATTCACTGATGATCAGGGTTCATTATGACACAACCTTTTTGAGTTTTAGTTTATTGTTAAATAACAGAATTCTAAAAGGTGGGTTAAGTATCACATTCTTAGTTAATTATTACATTCTCAGTTGCATGTTGCATGCTAGCATGGCACATGAGTCAGGAGTACAAACCATGGCTCAAATGATAAATCAGGGGTTCATAATCTGAATATTCTGGGTTCAAAACTCCAGAAGAAAATGTTTCACTTTCCATCTAATTTGCGAAAAGTGAGTTAAGTATTACATTCCCGTTCGCATCTCCTATGTTAGTGTGGCTCAAGTGATAACTCAGGGGTTTAAAATCTGAGGGTTCTGGGTTGAAAGCTCCCAAAGAGCATTTTTCACTTTCCGTCTAAATTGTGAAAGGTGAGTTAACTATTACATTCCCGATTGCTTCTTCCATGCTACTACTTTGTAGTGACATTTTTTTTTTTCACCATTGTGTCACTACCGAAACGAAAGTTGGTCACTACCGAAACAAAAGTTAAATCCGAAAAAATCACCAAGTGTGGAGGCCAAAATCGTCCCCCCAAAAACCTGTTAGGAGTACGTTTCAGGCAATTTAGAGTTGATTGGTAGTACTTTGTAGTGACATTTTTTTTTCACCATTTTGTCACTACCGAAACGAAAGTTGGTCACTACCAAAACGAAAGTTAAATCCGAAAAAATCACTAAGTGTGGAGGCCAAAATCGTCCCCCCAAAAACCTGTTAGGAGTACGTTTCAGGCAATTTAGAGTTGATTGATAATTTTCGTTTCGGTAAAATGCTAGCATGGCTCAAATGATAACTCAGGGGTTTCAAATCCGAGAGTTCTGGGTTCAAAGCTCCCAAAGACCATTTTTCACTTTCCATCTAAATTGTGAAAGGTGAGTTAACTATTACATTCCCGATTGCTTCTTCCATGCTAGCATGGCTCAAATGAGAACTCAGGGGTTTCAAATCCGAGGGTACTGGGTTCAAAGCTCCCAAAGAGCATTTTTCACTTTCCATCTAAATTGTGAAAGGTGAGTTAAGTATTACATTCCCAATTGCTTCTTCCATGCTAGCATGGCTCAAATGATAACTCAGGGGTTTCAAATCCGAGGGTTCTGGGTTCAAAGCTCCCAAAGAGCATTTTTCACTTTCCATCTAAATTGTGAAAGGTGAGTTAAGTATTACATTCCCAATTGCATCTTCTATGCCAGCGTGGCTTAAATGATAACTCAGGGGTTTCAAATCCGAGGGTTCTGGGTTCAAAGCTCCCAAAGAGCATTTTTCACTTTCCATCTAAATTGTGAAAGGTGAGTTAAGTATTACATTCCCAATTGCATCTTCTATGCCAGCGTGGCTCAATAGATGAATCAGCGGTTTATAAACCAAAGGTTCAGGGTTCAAAGCTCACCTAATACAAAAGACCACTCAAACAACTAATACAAAATATCTCAAACAACCAAAACAACGATCAATACAAAACTTCAAAGTGCCTCAATAAAAAAAACATAAAACAGTGGTCAAAAAACAACAACAAATAAGTCAGCTATAATACTAATAATGTCAATGACATGCAACACAAATTGCTTTGCTTATTATGTAAATGTATTAAGCTCCTCCCACTGGAGGTGGGCTTTACCCATGCTCCTCCCCCTCCTACCGGAGCTAAAAGAGGGCGTGAGGAGGGAGGCGGGCTGATTCCACGCTCCTCGCCTTAAAAAGAGCAAAGATAGAGATTTACCAGGACCAAGATTCAAACCCCCAACCTTCCACATGCGAGGCGTCTCCTTTTCTCTTGCGCCACCAGGCTTTTCACACTAATTAGAAACTCGAGGTAATATTTGAAGTTTAAGGGAGAGGTGGCAGGTGAAAAGTTGAAAGTCTACAGCAAACACCTCTCCCCCTGACAGAATGACTGAATCTACTAGATTCACTGATGATCAGGGTTCATTATGACACAACCTTTTTGAGTTTAAGTTTATTGTTAAAAACCATCTGTTGAAAAAAAACATGCAACGGATGGTTGGAGAGCAAACAGAGGGATGTTTAATGTTATCAAAACACATATTCGTTATTGTCATATCTTAAAGTCATTTATCAATTTCAGAAGACCAAAACTAGCAGTTTTAATGTGTGAACCTTGCTCAGAGTTCAAACAAAATAAGAGCAATACACTTAAACACAGAATTGATTATGAATATAAAGACAAAGGCTAATTAACTAATTGTTTATGAGTGAGTTAGTCTGCAGAATCTGTAGTGGATGTGTGTAAAGCAGTGGTTTTCAAAGTGGGGTCCAGGGGACCCTCATGGTTTCTTGAGGGGGTTCTGAATGTCCCCTTACATTTCTGCAACTCCCGAGTGTACAAAATGCAGTTTTAATGTGTGAACCTGGCTCAGAGTTCAAACAAAATAAGAGCAACACACTTAAACACAGAATTGATTATGAATATAAAGACAAAGGCTAATTAACTAATTGTTTATGAGTGAGTTAGTCTGCAGAATCTGTAGTGGATGTGTGTAAAGCAGTGTTTTTCAAAGTGGGGTCCAGGGGACCCTCATGGTTTCTTGAGGGGGTTCTGAATGTCCCCTTACATTTCTGCAACTCCCAAAATGGAACCAAATGGACCCCTAATGGTCCATTTGTACACTCAGAGATATGGGGGTCATTTTAATTAAAATGTCTTAGAAGTAAGGAGTTAGATGATGGATGCAAACCAAAAGACAAACAAGCCAAAATGTGAGAGGGGAGAATGAGAGACTCCAAAAGTAATGAAGACTGCTGTCACTATGCGAGTCAGGAGGGAGTGCAGGACAGAAAGACCAAGGCAGACTAGTTCAGACACAAGGATTTTTCTTGTTTTTATTATGACAAAAAACAGGGAACACAAGGAGCACAAGAAGGACTAGGAGGGCACTTGCAAGTTTCACTTGTAAAAGCACAAGAAGAAAGCCTACATACACCGAATCAAGGAGACTAGATTAAACACTAAGATACTCACAGGCAACTACATACAACAAACAGACTGGCAGTGAAGGGCAAACAGAAACACATCGGAGACACAGGTGCTTATCTATGGACAATCAACACACGATTGGCTAGGGCTAAACAAGACACAGGTGAACAACATTTGCAAATGACATGGTGAGACAAGACAGGTAGCAGCAAACAGGAAACACTCAGACATCACTACAAAACAAAAGGTACACAAGTGTAAATTAAAACTAGAACTAAGAAGATATATTTCTAAAATATGTAAAGAAACACAACTGTATTGTAAAACACCAAGTATAACTAAGAAACAAGGAACACAACAAGAAAACACAACAGTTATTGTTAAAAAACATCTGTTGGAACATTTTTCTCTGCACCCAGATTTACTCTTTCATTGAGAGCAAACAGAGGGATGTTTAATGTCATCAAAATACAAATCCGTTATTGTCATATCTTATAGTCATTAAATAGAGTTGCATCTTCCATATCAGTGTGGCTCAGGAGATATACCAGGGATTCATAAGCTGAAGGTTTAGGCTTTGAAACACCTTAATATGATTTTTCACTCTCAATCTAAAATCGAAGAGGTTGGTTAAGTATTGCATATGCATACTCACTCTCAGCTTTTATGCCAACATGGCTCAAGCGATAAGTCACAGGTTTACAAATAAAAGGTTCTAGGTTCTAAGCTCAAAGTTCAAAACTAAAATGTCCATCAAATCAAACTAAAAACTAAATGATGATTAAAAAATGACATAAATGCCTAATACAAAGCCAAAATAACAGCCAAACCAATGTAGGGAATACATTTCTTTTAAACTTAGAAATCAAATACCCCAAATGAACTGATTTTCAAAAAAAAAGTCAAATGAATCTTATGATGTGAAGCATTAAATAAAAACGACTTTGTGGAAAATGCAAATGTCTTAAGCTCCTCCTCTGGAAGTGTGTAATATGCAAATGTCATAAACTGCTCCCTCTGAAGGTGGGCTCTGTCCATGTATGTCCTCTCCTAGCAGAGAGGTGGGCATGACTACAAAAAGTACATTTTAACCAACCTGTTACAGAGGTGTCCTCTATACCGGCACCTCCTAGGCATCCATACTTGGGTGATAAACGAAACGGCTATGCTCTAGGGTCGTCCTTATATGGCGAACGTGTAGGATGACATCATGACACATGATACCTGCCAACCATATAGGGTTGAGTTGAGGCAGGGAAGATCAGATCAGTAATATTCCAGTTCAGTAACTACTAAGTATAAACTAACTAAGAAAGAGTGAAGGCCTTACGAACCATTTGCTCTCCTACCTGATTTCATCTAACCAGCCCCAATCACTCGGGCTCCCGAGAGGTACCGTTCTGATCGACTGCGCTCTGGGCAACCTGCTACCAGCAATCTCACTACAAGAACTATCCCTTTATTTAGTTCCCCCCAACACAACCTGATACATAATATTATCTTGCCAACCCCATTTTGTCACTGCCCTACATCCATCCATCAACTTTCATACATCCACCCATATCCATTAATCTAATGTCTCTCTGTCTGTCTATCTCTGTGTGTGTGTGTGTGTGTGTGTCTCTCTCTCTCTCCCACAGGAGTAATTGTGTAAATGTGTTGGTGACCACGACACAGCTCATACCAGCGCTGGCTAAAGT
Source organism: Gymnoscopelus microlampas (assembly GCF_963454915.1). Lineage (NCBI taxonomy): Eukaryota > Metazoa > Chordata > Actinopteri > Myctophiformes > Myctophidae > Gymnoscopelus > Gymnoscopelus microlampas. Next base: position 27,009,477 of record NC_139953.1, read on the forward strand.
TCTCTTGTATAGTCTTGGATCTGCTTTCCCAATAGAGAACATTTACAGTGCAACCAAAATTGGTAAGAGACACTACTATCCCTTCAACCGCCATTTTGTAATGAACCTCAATTCAGCAGATTAACTTGCAGACAGCCAACCTAACAGCTACAAACTAAAACTAGGGAGTGGGACATAGATAATCTGGTAAGACACTAATAATTAAACACTAAAGAATGAACTGAAATCACTCCATGCAATTTTTTTGTTGTTGAATTCATTTGACTTTCAGTTAGCTTGATATTTCTCATCCTCTTATGTTATCGATTCACTGCTCCGCAGTTTTAACATTACACATAACGGCCTATAGTTTGAGGGTGGTAAACATTCAGTCAGCAGCGCAATTGATATGTTTTTAAGTTTGACACACTGCAGCAGAATTGATACAGGTGGTGCCAAAGGACTACAAAGGGGGGATTAATGAAAATTGACAACCCATCACAAGACAACTTTAACCACTTGAACCCTATATACTTGACCAAATCTCTTCGCCAAAAATAGTTGTCTACAACTCGTGTGAGCTATTTTCAGTGAACCTTAGTTCCTTATTATGACATGCCAGAATAGGGATGCTAGGGTTCACGTAGCAACATCTTATCATCTTATCTCTATTTTTTTATATTTTAGTTTGATACCCTATACAGTCGTACATATTCTATGCTGTACATATACAGTTGTTCTCCAAATAATGGGAAAGAGGGACATAATAATTGTCTGCTGACAAGATATGGTTGTCATAATCAAACGTGCACATTCTCAGTTGAATTTTGCTGCCACGCCTACATCAGAAACGCCACAACCCACGGACCACGGTGAAGGTTTCCTCTTACGATACTTGGGAATCTTAGTGCTGACAGATTCCATTAGTGCCTGCAGTGGAACTCAGAGAAAACATTGCAATACTGGATAATTCTAGGCAGTGTGCTCTAGTTTGCCACTCTGAAACTGGATCTGAATTGGGCTAAACTGAGTATGTGAAAGTGTGACCTACACACAATCCGGCATAAAAAGAAAACACACATACACGCACACTCTCGATCTGTCTTTGTCGTGTGACGGTTCAGTGCACCTAAAAGTATAAATTAGGCATTAGTGTTATCTAGTTATACTTCCACAAAATGGCATTTACTGCACTTTATGAGTATTCATGCATGTTCTGTGTTAAGCACCCACCCTCCTTTTAAATTGTGTAGCACATTACTGTACAGTACATACAACATTGCATTTGCATGACCCACAAGCATAATTAGATTGAATCTTCTTCATTTAGTCCTCAATATCCATCTCCAGTGAATGTCAACCTAAACCAGGGGTTCCCAAGATTGTCCATGTGAAGAACCCCCAAATAGACATAGCTTCTGGTAGCAGCTTCCTATTCTGAAATGCATTTCTAAATGAAAATGAAGTGGACAATTTGGACAATAATGACAAGCCCAACATAGAGATGCCAAGTTCAAAGTGGTTAAACTGGCACAATAATCTTATGAATTGAAATGTCATATAAATTATAATCATTTTTCATCATATATATTTATTTATTTTATTCAATTTTTTACATTTTCCTTTCTAATTGGCCCCTTAGTGCCCCCTGGTGGCCCCCCTGGAGCCTGCAGTCCCCACTTTGAAATCCACTGTCCTCCTAAACATCCACACATTACTGTAGTCCTCACCTCACCTGCTCCCCATCTGGCCTTGTAGCCTACCCTCTGACACAGACGCCCTCTGACACTCTGGACAGACGCCCGCTTTCCAGCTGGACTCTGCCTGAACCCTTGAAAGTTATGCTAATGTGCCGTGACTGTGGCCAGCCCTAAATTCAACCATATATCAATCTGACTGGAGGAAACAAACAACTTTGATAAAAAGGAGAGAGAGCCAAAATTCTCAGGAGAGGAAACACGAGCCAATTTTGTGTGTGTCAGTGTGTGTTTGAGTGTTCCCTGTGTCCGTGACCTTACGTTACGCCCAAATCAGCCCCGCAGTGCCTTAATTCAAGTGGACATAGTAATGTGGTAACCATGACAACTCTCTGAGGTTCAAGACACAAGCAGTGTTTCAGGTTAGATGCCACGTCTCAGAAAGGCTCCTGACCACATCCACATACCCTCTGTCATTCTGTAGAGCTGCAGTGGATAGGTAGAAAAAGACATGGCAGTGGTTCTCAACCTTTTTGAATTTCGAGGACCCCATTTAACTCTGAGAGTGTACAAACTCTGAGAGTGTACACGCTCTCTGAGGTTGGACCTGTAAGTCCATTTGTTTCCATTTGTATACTCTCAGAGTTACAGGCCCATAAGGGTCCATTGGGACCTGATGTTGAGAACCAGTGTCTTAAAGCATTATTGAACCCTGGATTGCATAGCATCGTGGTCATGATTTAAGTCCAACTATTGACTATTGTCCATCATCGTTATCTGTTGCTGATGTGCTCTGTGATCGAGGAACTGGAAGTTGTGATTCACTCTCATTGTATGTGAACCAGGTCTCAAAATCATACTTCTTATTACATAAAGCTTATACAGACCTCCAGGCCATTAAGGGGCCATGCCACTGATCTTATCCAAAGGACAGGCCTCAATTGGCAGGTCATACACCTGCTGGCCAGAGTCCTTCTTTTTTTATTTTTTAATGGATGTTTTTCCATATAAAAAACTGATACATGGAGACCTGGCTGGGACGTAATCCCCCCACCGCCTATTTAACCTACTGGCAGCGGTGGCAAAGCTCACGTTACACCGATATTGGTGATCTATTGATTGCGCTAGATTGTGTTTATTTGCAAGAGAGGCTGGTCTTGAGTCCTGCTTTGCTATACAAAGAGTGAATGGAACATGGCACATTTCTCGATCACAGAGCACAGAAGCAATAAACAAAAATGATGGACAATATTTGGTCTTAAAACATGCCCAGGTAGCAATTACTAAAGTTCAACATTGCTTTAAATTTAGGATATGACTTCTGTAATTATCCACGCTTCCTTCCGTTGTCGCATTAACCATTTAACAAACCGATGACATCTGTTTGAACCGAAGCGCCTCTCGGGCATGCCCTGTGTTAGTGTCAGGACTGATCAGAGTGAGACCAATGTTATGGGAACAAAAAAACAGTGTCTATATTTGTGTGTGTGAATCTTCCTCCCTGTCTCCTCTCATCCCTCACTCCATTCCTGATGTACACAAGCCTGTCTCATCCTGTCTTTCATTTCCGTCTAAACCACCAAAAGTAAAGGAAAAGAAAATCTGTGTGAGCCGTTTGTTTGTCTCCAGGCAAAGAGAGCTGTTTTGAGCGTATAGTCAACCGCTTTGGCACTAACATTACATATGTTGTGATTGGCGATGGGAGAGATGAAGAGCATGCGGCCAGCCAGGTAAACAAAAAAAAATAAAAATAAAATAAACTCTGAACTTTAACCCTCCTTCCTCCCCTTGTTTATTTTTTATTTTTTGCAGGCAAAGAGAGTTGCTTTGAGCGCATAATGCAAAGGTTTGGCAGGAAAGTAGTGTATGTTGTAATTGGGGACGGTGTGGAAGAGGAGCAGGCGGCCAAAAAGGTAATGGACCAGCAACTTCACCGTGACCCCGCCTATTCCACACAGCGTGAGCGCTGACTGGACCCAAGCCTGCCTTTCTTTGCTGTGTGTGTAGTGGTTTTGAGTTGGTCATTTACTTTTGTTTGTCTACTTGCTGTTTTTTTTTTGTGTCCCACTTTTGTTTGTTTTTTATGAGATGAAAGTAGACTTTTGATCTCAACTGATAGTGTCGGGTATTGAGATTGTGAGACTTGACCAGTGTTGTACATTTTGTACCATAAAAACAAAAACAAAATTGTTGAGTTGATGCATCTTTAACTTAAATGACAGTCCTTTTTGAGCCATGATAGTTTTTCTTTTCATGTATGAGTAAATACAATTTAGACTTGTTAAGTTTGGTTGCATAAATGAAAGGGAGACAAAAGTGTACACAGTGTTTAAGTTTATAACAATCTCATGTCTTAGACCATGTGTAAATTAACTCTAGTGCAATACACAGTAGTGTCCTCTCCTCGTCCATCATTAAGCCCGAGTTATACTTGGCTGTGCACCACAATGCACCCAAAATAACAGATCTACAGCTTGTAGATGTGTTATTTTTGGTGCACGACACCCCACCGCAACTAATGATTGACTGGACTTTCCAAGGATGTGCGGATACTCCACTGTTTAAAATCTGTTTCTCATTCATCAGTCGGTGATGTTACCATTCACTATGTGTATGAGACAGGAAAGAGCCTTTTGTTACAAGCACAATATGGATCAACAATTCGTGATAAACCACTGTAGGCTCTGTATAGCTCTAGTGCACATTTCTTGAACAGGGAATTATGTGTGTGAGTCTTACGTCTTCTTCAGCTTTGGGGCACAGTTCATAATGCTGGGTGCTGGGAGTGTTTAGCATACAGTAGGAATGCATGGATTTTGTTTTGCGGTGCTTTTTGTAAGCCAAGCAGCTACAAGCTACAGTAGTGTAGCTTGCATGACTTTGGGTGGCGGTGTGTGACAAATATGAAAATTATAACCGTGTGCATGTTGACTCGTCTCTTGCCTTTTCATTTAAATGTGTCTGTGTGTGTGTGTGTGTGTTTGTGTGTGTCTGTCTGTCTGTCTGCCCTACAGCACAACATGCCTTTCTGGAGGATATCGAGTCACTCTGACCTGCTGGCGTTACACCAAGCACTGGAGTTTGAGTACCTGTAACTGTATGGTGATAATGGACACATGCAATGTTACCATTTAAATGGTCAGCAATGGGCGATGCAGCCCCTTCTTTTGTATACCTATTTAAGAAAGAAAAAACACACAATACACTGCAACTTTTTGTCATTGCTTTTTTCCCTGTTTTTTGAATATCTGGATTTACATACTCTGAATGGTCTTAAGAAGAGGAGAGAGAGAAGAAAGGAAGAGAAAGCAGAGAACAGTGGGCATACTTGTTATACCCCATGTTTGTGGACTTCTAATGCCCATGCAACAGTAGCAGCGCAGCTCTACCTGAGACCCTGTAAACCTCTATATCTCCCTCGGCCAAGGAGGATTTTTTTTCCTTTGACCGACCACTAGATGTTTGGTTTCCTGTGTGGGAGGCCCAGGTTCTTCAATTAGAACTCTATCCAACACTTGGGAAGAATCGTCTCCACCAAACATGAATTTGAATCATTAAAGCATTGGTTCTCAAACTTTTTTAATTTCAAGGACCCCCATAACGCTGAGTGTGTACAAATGGGGTTCCATTTGTACACCGAGTTACAGACCTGTAAGGGTCCATTTGGAACCCCCTCAAGGTACCCTGAGGGTCCATGGACCCCACTTTGAAAACCACTGCATTAAAGGAATACTGGTTTATACTTGGTTGCGCACAATGTCACACACCTGAAATGGCATATCTACAAGCTTGCAAGTGAGCTTGTATATCTGCCATTTGTGGTGCACGACACCATTGCGCAAGTATGTATAACAGGGCTTTAATGTGTGCAGGGACAAGAGCTGGGTGTGAACACTAATTCTTTGACAACTGTTAATACTCTGAACACAAAACATAATGTAGCCGAAACTCATGTAAATTATTTACAGTAAACTTAAGGGGGGCAGTGGATTTTTGTGAATGAAGATTTTAACTTTTTTGGTCTCTGGATTTTTTTTAAAAGCTTTTTTTTTTTGGACAAGGAGAATGTGCGTCATGTGTTGTGCCTTATAAACGTGTTTGTGTGTTTGTCCATTTTCTTTATTCAGAAAGGTGTATGTATGTAGATATAAAGGAGAAAACTAAACCTGTCGACCCATGCATTTTCTGTTACATTGCAATATTAATAAATTAATACCACTATTTAGACATTGATAAGAGTAACACACTTGTACACAAAACACACACCTACATTACACTTTCAAGGATAATTGAACGCCATTTTGAGAACTTGCCAGATAAAAATTACCAGCTTGTCAGACCAAACCTTGGGGACTATTGCCACCCATTGGTGTAATAGTGCAATGATGAAGTGTACCACAGACCAGGAGCCAAAAGACTCAAATTACTTTCAGTGGACTTACTTTAATGTTTCACATAACTGAACTCATACTAATTGTCATTAAATATGTATCAATCTAGTTTGATATCTAGAGTCAAATCTCACCTCTGTAGTTAAAAATATCAAGTCCAGTAATATTAGGTTTATCTGGACATTAGCCAGCTCAGCTTCAGAATTACTGACAGTATGAAAAGCATTTATCTTTTGCCGCCAAGTAAAAATGATAGTACCACAACTAGACTCATGGTTCCCATACATTTTTAACGATGAATTCTTCCAATGTGTTTCACCCAATTTCCAGTTCTATATCAATCATATGGTGCAATAATGGCGTTTACACGTGTGCAATCAACGTCCCATACAGACTCAAGCAAAGGAGTCACGTGACAAACAGATCTACAAGCCAACGTATCACAGTGCAACGTGTTATGCTTGTAGATCTCTTTTTGTCACGTGACGTCCTGTATACATTAGGCCACATGTATTTCACGTAATGCTAGACATGTTCTGATGAACAAAATCACTAGCCAAAAAATATGTAAATTATATCCAAACATTTTCCAATACATTTGGTTAATTCAAGACCTTTTCCAGGCCTGGAAAAGTTTTTTTGAATTTCAAAATATATCCAGGAATTTCATGATCATGAACCCTGTAAAATGCAATGTGCGCAAACCCATTTAGGGTCACCGGGAACCCCTAAATATACCTCTCAATCCAGGAACTCCTTTTGGGGTTTATGCTATGTAAAGTATATAGCGACATACATTTCTTGTATTTTTATAAATATTTCAAGTTTTTCAGAAAACTTGGTCAGGATTTAGAATCGGCCTCAGGTCTAAATGGGTTAAAGAAAAAAGTTAAACCTCAGCCTGTGAGCCTGTGATCAAAGACAATTAATATATTGGTAAATGACCTACTCCTCCCAGTGGTGGTTACACTCAACATTATACATACATTTCCCATAGTCTAGCATCATATCAGACCTCTACAGATGTGTAGAAATTACCTTGACAGGTCATTAAATGCATTTCAAGCAGCACAAGCCCCATACTGGAGTTGACCTGCACCAAATACATTCAGCATCAGTAAATATGACAATGAATTAATAACACTTGAGACAGTAGCATTTACTCCCACATCTTTATTGACACCTCATTTCTTGGCTTTGAAGTATTCTTCAATCACGTCCTTCGCTTGAGACTCCTTGCCATAATCCTAGAGAGAAAACAAGTCATTATTAGACTAGTCAAGTAGAGAACATCATTACAAACTTGTAAACGCTCCCAAAAACAAATCACCACAAGATTAGACCCAGACACTACCGGACAGACTCATATCCTTGCCTTCGGTCCAGCAATTATTTCAGAAAGATGCATGGCACAGAGGGTACTAGCACTCACTAACATAGCCAGCTTCAACATGACCCTCATCAGATCACAGACCCAATTCTGTCAATAATCACGTTATGATTAGACAAAGGAGAACCACAGCCGATGGGTTATCACACTCTGGATGTCAGAACATGAGCAGCACAAGTTTGCAACATGATATAGTAACCGATCAGAAAGTTTGTTTCACTAAAACATCAAGTAATCCATTAATTAATCCATGGTCACCACTTAATTTCATCCAATATAAGTCCTATGTTACGATAACAAGTATTATCTGTATCTCAGACATATTGGTAACGGATGGCAGTTATCCTCATGATATTCATCAGTAGAGGGAGCCAAAATATCATCACTGATACAGCTACACAGATTTTACTTTACCTCAGTTGTGAGCGGAACAAGATTACACTAGATTTTTAAAAAGCTACTTCGGGGGTTAGGCCCCTTCTTATGTGGTTTTGTTGACAATAAACCTTGTGATCTCAAACATGATTATCAGCCCTTCTCATCTCCTCGCAATCCCTGTCCAACACTACTATCACACATGTTCAGTTCACAACTAGAGAGCATCCATTTACCTTGATCACGACACAGCTGCAGCCAACAACCTTGCGGGGCTTGCCCTCACGGTCGATCTTGCACAGACCAACCCACTCACCGAGCTTCTTGTTGTCATCAACCTGAACAGAGACAAATGAAAGTTAAATAAATGCTTCCGGTCTGACATTTTCAGAACATTTACTCTGTAGCGAAGTTAATACTGCAAGTATTATCTGTATCTCAGACATATTTGGTAACGGATGGCAGTTATCCTCATGGTATTCATCAGTAGAGGGAGCCAAATCATCATCACTGATACAGCAACACAGCCTTAACATGACATCAGTTGTGAGCGGAACAAGATTAGACTACAAAAAAAAAGCCGCCTTTGGAGGGTTGCCCCCTTCTTATGTGAAAGCCCCCTGAACCCCCAGACGGTTACTGGTCCAGTGGTGTAAATGTATGCTTTGGAAAATTGTGTGAAATAATGTAAAGTATACATGATTTTAACATGCACACTACATCATTCAGACCGAAAATGACCCTTTAACTTCTTGTGTAGCCCCGAAATGAGTGGATATACAGGTTTTGTAGCAATTTGTAGCATGTGTAGAAATATTGTGCCTTACTGTAATTAAGGGGGGACATTATTATATGTAATTGCCCCCTCATTTGCATATGTACATTTAAAATCAAAAGAAATAAAAATGAGTCACTTTTCATCCCTTGGCCGTATATCACATTTCATTTCAGCATCAATTCCTTCATTAAAAGGGTTAACAGACTCATCTGTAATGCATGCAATGCACACATCCTCCATCACAGCTGATGCAGTCCAAGGTTGTTATGACAGCATGCCTATCAAATCAAGGATAGTCTGGGGCCAGGCAGCTGCACAATGCACAGACAGCATATACTGGACCCCTGAATTATAGGTCAAGTGAATGGGCTCAGTCTCTTCCCAAATCTGCTTTACTAATACATAAACGCATGTTCTGATTGTGTGAAATCATCACTGACATCAAAGTAAAAACAATGTATATTATAGACGTGGTCTCGTAATACTAAAGTCATCTGAACAGAGCTTTAAGACATGTTTTTTACCTTGATTAGGTTGATCTGATGCTCGGCACAGAGGGCCTCCACCAGCTTGACGTACATGGGCTCGTCACAGTTGGCCGCAAGGACGCAGAGGTGGGCCTGGCGCCTTTAAAGGACAGGAATTAACCAAATTAATCGAGGATCAAGAGCTGGGTCTACCCAGACAACTCGTTAACAGTTTGACACATCTCAGACATAAATTGGGTAACAAAGGCAATTGTCCTCACTGACATTCAGTAGAGGGAGCCCTAAATATCATCAGTGATACATCAACCATTGTCACAACTTAAAGACAAACGACAACAATGTGGCAGTAATGACATAAAGGTTTGTTACATACTTGTCCAGAGCCTTGGCCGCCTCACGGATGCCGCGAGCCAGACCATCATGGATGAGTGCGGTCTTCAGCACTTCAGGGAGTGCGGTGTTGACATCCATCACACCTCCAGCAGCAATGCTACTACTACAGGACACACAAGTAATCATTGAGTTATATTCTAATTTAACCAGTGGTTCTCACAGTGGGGTCTATTGCACATCTCCATTAGTCTATTCTTCCTGGGTCAAACAGTTTGACACATCTCAGACAGAAATTGGGTAACAAAGGCATTTGTCCTCACTGGATTTCAGTAGAGGGAGCCTAAATATCATCAGTGATGCATCAACTACTACTGTCACAAGCTTGGTTCCCTCGCAAAAAAATGTTTTAAAATAGCATCAAAACTGTAATTTGAAGATAATAATCTGTTTTTTTAACATTGGATTATTTTTTTTAAACATTTGAACAAATCTTGTATGGGGGTCCCTGGCACAATATGTCAGATGGCACAATATCATATCAGATGGGGGTACGCAGACAAATATATTAATTTGAGGTCCCCCGCATGAAAATGTTTGAAAACCACTGCTTTTAAATTCTAAACCTCCAATAGCAATGCTGGTGTGATGGTTACATTCTAAAGTGAGGGCAAAGTGATGTTGCTACAGAGAACTTACTAACTTGCTTTACCCATGTGTGAGGTGGGCGCATGGTCAACATAAACATAACACAATAGCAATAAACTATGATAGCCATCCTATTGTGCTGCAAAACGATATGAGTGTAATTCGCCGGTATAAACAAATTAGCCAGATTAGCTTACTGTGAAATAGATGCATTAGCTTAGCTGAATTGCACCTGGATCTGAATTCATTGTAAAACACAATACAGAATCAGATATATTCACATATTTACGTGTCAATCTTTGCGACATATTAAGGTGGTCGCTTAACGAACACCAGGGATTACACTTTATAAAACCTTGTTTATGAACCGCATGCGTTTCCTTCCTAACTTTACTAGGAGTAAAATAGTGCGCAAATGACAGTCGTGCTCACCCTTCCTCGGCCATTGTAGATTAATGATGGATGGACCTAAGATTCTGCAATAAAGATCACATATTAAAGGACAGTTAGTATACATTGTAAATAGACAACTGTGGGCAATTTTTAGTGAAGGATGGTGTATAAATCAACTAGATTGCATGAGAGGGTAAAGAAACCGACCGAATCTTCCACAGACAGCGGATAAAAGAGGACGTCATCAGTCAGCGACATTGCTTTAACCAGACCCATTGTGCCCGATGGCGTCCATTATTCTGCCTGTCCATAAATACCTCAATGATAAATACTGCTCTAGGAAAATGAAATAATAAATAAACTCTAGGCCAGTGGTTCTCAGCCTGTGGGTCGGGGTCCCCAGATGACAGTGAAGTGACAATTTAAGGACTTTTAAGACCTTTTTAATACCCCAAAAAAAGGGGGGGGGGAGTCCATTACTGCATCAAAAGTAATTAACAAACTATACTATAAAAACTGGTCTGGGCATTGTGGACAGGTCAGGAAGTGATGCCGACAATGCCCTATGAAACTTGTGGATAAGAAAGAGGCAAACCATTTGAAAATAGCAGATCTACAAGCTCACTGCGCCTCGCAACACAAGGCGTGAGCTTGTAGATCTGCTATTTTCACAATATTTATCTGTGGAACCGAGTCAAACAAAATACAATGCCTCAACTCATACATTCCAAGTGCTTGTCGGGGTGGGGGGTCGGGGCCCCCAGTTAAAAAAATATTATTTTGGGGGGGTCACAGCCTGAAAAGGTTGAGAACCACTGCTCTAGGCTACATGTATGGCAGCCATTTCACTAACTGCCAGAAAGTATATAGCTCAGATGGAACATCATACCCATCCTTCTTGGTTACCACATGAACAAAATCAGAAAGAGGAAAAATAAATGTGAAAATCACTGCTGTGGTAATGTGGACATTAAGTGAAAGAAATCAGGTCTATTTCAACAAATATTTATTTATAAACTCTTCCCAAGTTCAAACAATTGTTTAATTTGCATTATTCAATGTCTGAAAACACTTTTCTTTTGTTGAGTAGATGTAATTTCCTGCAAATAAATGCTCCAAATGCTCTATTTTATATGGAATTTGAGAGAAATGTTGTCAGTTTATAGAATAAAACAAAACTAATTGTGTGTGTGTGTGTGTGTGTGTGTGTGTGTGTGTGTGTGTGTGTGTGTGTGTGTGTGTGTGTGTGTGTGTGTGTGTGTGTGTGTGTGTGTGCGTGCGCGTGTGTGTGCGTGTGAGAGAGAGAGAACAAATTGGCTCATTAATTAATTATAGGACAACAGGGGGTACGTGGCTTTATATAATCTTTCTTGTCTATTGTAGCTCATTTTAAAATTGTATGCCTTTGTATTAATCATAAATGAGGAAGCGATTTTCATCAGGGCTAGCCCAACCCAAAGTAAACATTTGTTTATAGGGCACCGCAGCCCCCCCCCCCCCCCCACCCCCCATCAATCAATTAATCTAAAAAACACACAACCATTCACAATTAAATGTATGTTTTCCCTAATCCGTCATCCTTACTTGTTTAATAGTGTGACAGCCTACAACTACGGTACATATCACAATTTTATTGTGTTTATATGTGTTTAATATTGTGACACATTTTTATATTTTGTGTTTGTGTTTTCATTCATCTAAATGTATTTGTGTTGGTGTCAATTCTTGCTGGTTGGGGCTTAGGAGGAAAGCCTGGTCTGCGTTCCAGAAGACAACATATGATCCGGTCTAGACCACGCCTACTGAAAGAAAAAAAGAAAAAAGAATCCTCTTTCCGGTTCTGCCTATCCGGTTTTGTGGTTTAAATGGAATAGAGTTTCCCCGTGGGATAATACCGACGCTAAATAGTCTCCGGATAGTGCACGCACATTTACATTTAAAAAATAAGCTAAACAATGCCGTATCAAGGATTTTATTAGCACGGACCTATTTTGGGGTGAGACGTCTTTCCGGTTCTGCCTATCCGGCCACTTTTTCTTTTTTTTACTTCCGCTCCCGACCGGATCATATACCCGAAAATGGAATGCTGCCCAGGCTAGGGGTTTTCTGACAAAATTGAGGATCACATACCTGAAAAACCTGGGGCCTGCACTCATTTTCATAGGACCAAAAAAAAAAATCTATAATTTCCATGGCAAAAAAAGACACACATTATTTAATAAAAGCCCATAACAAATGTAATACATACACATCTGTGATCACTCAAATTTGAAAAAATGAAAGCAGACATTTTCCACAATTCTTCTTTTCCGCATACTTATAAAACCACATTAACCCTGATGTCCCCTGTTTTGGGCATGTTATTGGTCACACACACACACACACACACACACACACACACACACACACACACACACACACACACACACACACACACACACACACACACACACACACACACACACACACACACACACACACACACACACACACACACACACACACACACACACACACATTTTTTTCCTGAAAATTGTGTGTAAGTGTGGAGATCGGCTATTGCTATTTGTTATATGTGAACTATAGGGCTTATTTGTTATTAAAAGGCATATAGGAGATAATAATAATAACAAACTTTATTTGTATAGCACCTTTCATGACATGAAATGCAGCTCAAAGTGCTTTACAGAGCATGAATACAATTACAGAAAAAGTACTACTAATTTAACAATAAAGCAAAAAAATAAAAGCAAAAGCATAAAACAACATTAAAATAAAAGCAAAAAAAGGCAGTGAATCAGGCAAAAGATGATGATCTGGGTTGTCCTGTTATAATATCATATCATATCTTGAGGAATTCATCTATAGTCTCCATCTCCACTGCATTTTCAAATGCAGTGAAGTCCTAGAGAGCAACAGAAACATAAAGAAAAGAATATGACAGATTTCATTAGTCCACAACATACTGTAATGCTACCATCATCATGCAGATATTGAAAATTACTTTACATTCCATATGCTTTCTCACTGCTTCTGCAAATTGCATTGCAGGGCGTGTGAATTTAGGGAGGGGCATAGTTTGAGATTATTTTGAGAAAGTAGACTGCAAAAGCTAATTGTGAGTTTAACACGTAACAGGTAGTTATACAGCTTTAATGATACAACAATATGATACAATTATACTCTTCCTGAATGGATTAAATGGTCAAATCCCATTCAAACATGATTATTTGTTTTGCCTACACGAGAAGGTTCATAATAAATGGTAAGGTGTGCGAGTGCGTGCATGTTTACCCAGACATGTGGTATTGACCATTTAAATAATAATCTATTCCCTGGGTGCACACCCATATAGATTCAAAACAGGATGTTGTTCCTGCATGATAATTTACAACCTGTGAAAGATTTACCCTTAGTTACAGTAAGAGGTCCTGCTAAAATGTGTTATATTGGTTATTTGTGTTGTAAAAACTTGCTCTACAATACTTACTTATACTTATAAACACTTGAAATATGTTTTAGTGATTTGTTTATGAATTAACTACACCATACAGAGTAGACACATACAAATCAGTTTAAACAGCTAAACTGTAAAACTCAAGGACACAGTTTAAATGTACTACCCCTGCCCTGTACTGTATATACCTGTCACCTTTTTGATAGATGATAGCTGTATTATGCAGATCTACAGTACAGTATGTGTTTTGTTATTTAGATGTTTGTTTTTGCTTAATCACAAATGCTAAGAAGAATGATATTTCGATTGCATGTTGTTTAGACAGATGCTAGGGGTGATTTTTGCCTGGTATCCTAGTTAGTTTGTAGCACTTATTTTTCTTTGCACTCTACTTATGTTACCATTTACCCAGTTGTTTAATTGACTAGGGTTCATTCATGTCATTTACTCTGATTTTGCGCCTGTAAGCTGCTCTGGATAAGACCATCTGCTAAATGGCAACATTCTAAATCTATTCTCACACCTTTTCTCTGCGTGTGATAACAAAATAGATTTTGTTCTTTCTGAAAGACTGTATGACTATAAAATACTATACATATTCTTGCAAAACAGAGGATTATTATTGTGTGAGACTTACCCCACAGTAAGTGTCCCCATTGCATATCTGAGGGGGCAGAGCAGTGGGGTTCCCTGCCTTCCGCCTCATCTCATCCTTGTCGGCTGAATCCTGAGCAATGTCCACAGCCTTGTATTGAGTCTTGTTTCCATCCAGGACCGAGAAGATTCTTTGCTGTTGGCTCTTTATCTGTTGAATACGTTTGTTATTCATTCAGAGTGGAGTAAACCATTTCATCTCTATTAAAAATGATAAGGGTGAAAAAGGAGGGAGACTCTACAACGACATGTCACTACTTGAAAAAAAAAAATCTGCATGTGAAGCTTGAATGTAAAACATCTACATATGTGTGCGCTCATTTTAAGTGCTTGTACATTTTTTGTAGGCAAAGAAGCATAATAAAACGCCTCACAGGCTACTGTACACAATAATAAAAGCCCAGTTGTTCATAAATGTGTCAAAGGTGCTACTGTAGCTTTCTATGTCAGCATAAATTGAATGTAATAATACAATCAGTGTAATCAATCCTGCAATCAGTACGACTACGCACACAGTGAAAATGTACTCACTTCCACATCTTGTAGAACATTAACAACTTATTCAATTACAATTTACAATTCCTACTGAAATAGCTGTGATTTCACAAACTGTTTTGCAACATGCAGGTAAAGAGAACTGAAAAGTACTGTACCTCTGTGGAACCACTCACGCTGGTGTAATACACTATGACAGACATATCTGATATTTTCTTGTCTAACTTCAGATTCCCTATAAGCTTGCAGGTTCTCTAGACAGACAGCTGTGATCCTAAGTGACTGGACTGGAAGTGTGTGTATGTGTGTGTGAGAGAAAGAGAGAGAATGCAAAGTATGCTTTTCCACGGCAGTAGACAAGGTGAGCAGGTTTGGACATGGCTTAACCTTAAGCTTGTGGACACACCCTCTTCTACTCTGACTGACACTCCTGTCGCAACCTGTTGGTTGCTAAACGCATGCTTGAATGTGCACACACACACACACACACACACACACACACACACACACACACACACACACACACCTCAAAACAAAATACACACCTTTTACACTGCAGTCTTACAGTGTGACACACCCCTTTAATAAGTGTGGTTAACAGTTTCATTGTCTAGAGAGTCTGATCTTCCCATTTAAGCCACTGAGTGATGAAATGAGGCTTTGAGACTTGCACGGTCATGATCTAAGAAAAATATTGTGTCTTCGTTTTTGCTTACATTTATACACTTTTTTTATCCATATATAATTGTCCTTACACTGAAGGAACTGCAGTTTTGCGTAGTCAATAGGACATTTTGCAAACACACACACACACACACAAGCAAAGTGGCGCAAAACGCAGCACAAATGTCATTGCTAGTAATCAAAGCAGTTGTCATTTTCACGCCCATTCGTTACCAAATGTATATGCACAAATGGATGAGTTGGTCTTAAGATGAGGTGTGGTCAGGTGCATTGCTATCTTGGAAGAAAAATCTGGAAGACACAAAGCCAGAAAGTGATTGCGCCTTAGCCATTCATTCATTTCATGTTACGCCCAAAACATACCCATGACTAATTCAGAGACAAACCCCTATAAGACCAAGCAAAGTTTTTGTTTGATAAGCAGCAATTTATGCACTTTTTAGACCATGCACAACCTTGCGCCCTAGATCATTTAAATAGGCAGTCAGTCCAGTCAGTCCAGACAGACAGTGGTTCTCAAGATATCCAATTTGGGTGTAAAATGTGTGCAAGTGGCCTATTGGTGGACTAGAGGATAGGCCATGGAGTCACTGAAATCAGTAGGGGGCATCCTCCAGGGTTCCTGAAAGAGCCAGGGAAATGCTCCTGATATCATTAGTTAAGTTTATCACAATGAGGTTGTATGTTTCTTCAGCACAGAGAAGAAAATGAACCTAAAATGAACCACATGCACGCATAACATTTTGTTTGAATTTATTAAACAAAAAAACATTGTCTTCAATGACAAGCTGAAGCATGAAAAGCACTAATTATTCAAAGTTATATAAATTTGGTTAACTTATGACATGTGGAAATGGCAAATCTTGACTGTTGCATAGTGTTGGCAGAGACATGTGCCATCTTATGTAGTTTGTTTGTTACTTTACTGCAGGCATTAAACATCTACAGTACTTAAAGGGCACTGTAACAATTTTCACAAAGACATTTCAGTTCAGTTATGTGATATGACTTAAACTGCACCTCTAGAGAAAACAAGTACATGCAGTACTACAGTAATGCTGTCAAGTATACATTTATAGATCAACATCTTCATTGTTTCTTTGATAAGTGCTTGCTGTTCATTATCACCGTAATCAAAAATGCATAGTCTTTGAACATTTAAGCTAGCTAGCTGGTAGTCACTGCGAAGGAGATCACAATAAATTATGTATTTGTTTTTTGATTCAATGTGTCCTCTCTAGCAGACTACAGTATATACAATGAAATGCTTTTACATACTTTTGGTACTCAGCTGGTGCAGAGTAGCGTATTGTAAGCATTAAGACACTTGTTCTGTTCTGTCCTAGGTTTTGTGTGTTGTAGGTTAAAGTTGGTTCTTGAGTCATTGCTAAAGGCATGAGCAGTGGCGGACAGTAGCAAGTGCATTTACTAGAGTACTGTACATTTTTTGAGTATCTGTACTCTACTTGAGTATTTGCATTTTTGGATACTTTCCAAGACAAATATTGTACTTTGACTCCGCTACATTTCTAGAGAGGGAAAAATAATTATCCACTTATAATCTATTTAAAATATAGTGAAAATATTCACTATTATTAATATTTGTTTAACTTTTCTGGAAAATCTTTCAATATAGCAACGCATTGATATAAAAAAACAAAATGCACTTTGTAATTTGTACATTTGAACTTGTACTTTTGAATACTTACTGTAAGTATTTTTAAAAGCAAGTACTCCAGTACTTTAACTCAAGTACTTATTTGAGTGAGCAACTTTCACTTGTAGTGGAGTAATATTTGACCTGGAGTATCTATACTTTGACTCTCAAATAGGCCTACTGGGGTTGAGTAATTTGTCCACCACTGGTCATGAGTCATGAATAAGAGGTTCAAGCTCATAACACACTCGCCCGGTTAAGTCTTCAGTAGCGTTCCTATCAACGGTGTTATTGGAATCAGCATCGTTACTCTTGTCTTCCAGGCTGTGGCTGTTTCCTTGCTCATGCACAATGGAATTGAAGTCCCTAAAGATGAGAATAAATTAGAACATATTTTGTTAAATGTGTCACTTCATGATCTCCTGATAGGTTGTCTAGTACATTTTCCCGCATACACGCACAAAGTTAATAATGCTACTTTTTTTTCTTTTTCCATACCTTCCATCAAATACTCCTTGTCCTTTGGCTCCTGTATCTTCTTTACCAGCTTCTCTCAACTCTCCAACTCTGCTACTAAACCTAACCGACGCACCTGAAGAGTGATACAAGATAATATTACTATGACAAAGGACAATGGGCAGAAATTTGCTTCATTAAGATTCAATTTAGACATTAAAGGTAATTGGCAGTAGCGTAGCCTACATTATAAAATGGGTAACTCAAATCAGGCAGTCTGATTGGTTGAGACTGAGAGTTGTGGTCCCGCCTGTATAACACATCAAAAATGTGCAGAATTTCTTTTTAAAATAGCCAGCCTACAAGCTCATAATCTCTCAAGAACAGATTCCAAGCTGCAAAGGAAAAAAAACAGCAGAGGGCGCTGTTCTTTGCTTTTTTGTTGACGATGGGTTTCCAGATTGACAAGCTCACAACACATTTTGCATCTCTGATCTATGAAATCTAATTCATACTTCTCCATATGACCATGATGCTCGCCAATAATACATGGAAATCTGTTATGTTGAACATTGTGGTATATGAAAAAGTATGAATGTGCCATTACTCACGTCCAATCTGGTGTCTCTTTCTCCAGACCAGGTAGCCACCTGCCAGCAGCAGCAGCAAGACCACCAGCCCACCCACAACTCCTGAGACGGCCGGGGAGACGGAGGATGCTGGGGACATTGATTCAGTGAATGAAGTAGATAAATACTGCATTTAACCACTTTAACCCTATATTCTGGCCATGTCATAATAGGCAAACATTCTACGAAAATAGCTGTATATTTTGCAAATATAGCTTAACTACAAGCTCCAGAGCTTGTAGATGTATGGTGACGATATTTTGGTGCAGAGGGAAAAAGGAGGGCACCAAGTAGAGACCGCTGGAGGTCCCAGTCAATTAAGGAGGTGTTGAGCTGATGTAGGCTGCAAGCTCTCATTGCATTGCATCTTTGCGCATTGTGATCTTGTAGATCTGCTGTTTTCACTGTTTTAGAATTTGTTTGAAATTGTTTCATTCTTATTTTGTGCCTATAATGACATGCCCAAATTAGTGACGTCAGGTTGAAAGTTGTTCAAAGAGGACAAATTACAGAATATTCATGTTTAAAGAATTGGGCATCAATCCCTCCTTACCGATCACAGTGACTCTGAGCGATTTGGAGGGTTCCGAGCGGAAGGTCAGTGAAGAGATGTTGACCCCATAGACACACCTGTATTCCCCCTGGTCTTTATATTCCACCACGGGGAAATCAAAGTAAGCCAACAGGAAGACGGAGTGGCTGAACACTGGCTTAGGCTCGGAGGCATTCGAGGTGGACGTCGTCAAATAGAAGAAGCCCCCGAGGTATTGGGAATGGATGGAGCACGTGATGGAGAAGCTGCTGCCCTTGTTGACCTCCAGGTTGTCAGGGCTGAAGATCACCATGGCGTGAGGAGAGGTCAGGGAGATGCTGGGCGTTTCCAACATCACTGAGGGAAATAAACAAAAACAAGCGTGGCGAGTTAAAAAAAAAAACACTTGAGCAAGCTCACAACGCGTTGCATTGTGAGGTTATACGTCGGTTATTTTTGTCAAAGAGATTTGGTGTAGACTGGAAAAAAGCGGACCAAGTACAGAGTCAAATCATGTTTAAGTGGTCAACATGTGGCTTCTGGAATCTGATTACAGATTGTCGTGTAGAGTTGAATCTACAGAAGTGTTGCATAAACGTACTGTAGGGTTGTGACTGTTTTTAACCTTTCCTAGAAAGAAAAAAAAGATTTTCAACAAATTCAAATATTTTACAAATAATTTCCAAATGTCTCTGTTGGGTCCCAAGCTGAAAGAGTCAGGGAACCCCTGAGCTACAATGTGAGATGCTAGCAAAACAAAGCAGAGAAGCAGATGACCTGTGACAGAGAGCTCCGCTTCATCACCCAGAGGAAACTCGATGTTTTGTGTGGCCAATCGCTTCCGATATTCACAGTGGTATGAGCCCTTATGGCTGTAGTCCACCTTAGGAATGATGAATACTGCAGCTTCATTATCTGTGTATTTTTCCAGTCTGAAGGTGCCAGGGGTCTTCTGCAGGACAAATGTTCCTCCCAAGTGCTCTGTTGTCATCATGCAAGTGATCTCAATTCTTTCTCCCCACTTGACCTCTGGTCCAGGACTCAGAATGATTTGGGGCTTCGGCAGTGAACCTAAAACAGATAAATTGTTGGACATTTTGCTGTGTGAATGGTAGAGGGAGAGTAGCACCCAGGATTACAGCGTAGACAATTGGCACTGGGTGAAAAAATGGGTTACAAAAATCGTGGGATAAAAAAATAACAACAACCTGAGAGGAGGTGCTGCCTAAAATAAAATGTGATCTGTGTAGGAACACTATACTCTAGAGAGACACTATACTCTCCCAGTAAAAAAAACATGTTTATCAAATCACAATTTGTACTATATAAAATCGTTTATGGTCAAATAATCCAGTGCACACAAGGAATGTTCAGTGTTTCAAAATAAACACTTCCTCTTACCCATGCAGACAACACCAGCATCCTCTCCATGGCCACAGTTGTTGTCTCCAAATGCGTTGTGTGCACACTGAGTGAGAGCACTCTCTGAGCCTGTACACTCCACGTTATCCAGCCAGATTGGACCGTTGCCCCTACCGAAGTGGGCACTTGTAAGAGCGGAGATGGCCACACCACAGCCAACTTGCCTACACACCACTTCGGCATTGGCTATTTCCCATTCGTCGTCGCACACGGTTCCCCACAGGCCTTTATGGAACACCTCTACTCTTCCAGAGCATTGACCTCTGCCGTTGATCAACCTAAGCTGCTCTGGATATATATAAAAGTTTGAGGAAATAAAAGAAATGCGCATGATTGCTCATTCAGTCCTTTTTACTGTATCATACATGCCATAGAATTTGCAGTCAGATGGTTAGTAGTGGAAGGACATTTTACAGATTCATCATGTAGCCTAAACTAGGTGATAAAGATGTGGACTATGTAGAAAATGAGGGGGGTTGACAAGTGTTATTTACAACAAGAGTTCATGCCATTTATGTAAATCTTGTGATGTCTTTGTAATACTTAACATACATTTACATTCAATCGAATGACGCTGTTGCGCACCGGAAATAGATGATCTACAAGCTCACAACAAGTCGCGACACATTGTCAGCTTGTACATTCGGTGTTCAACAGTGTCATATGACAAAATATAAATTAAGCAATAAGAAGCATTTGAAGTATCAAGACAAATTGCTGGCAGCAGTCTGAATGACCCCTTACCCGCACAGATGACACCGGCATCTTCTTCATGACTACATCTTGTGTTGTTGAATCCTCTGATGGAACATTGGTGGAGAGATGCCTCGCTGCTGAAGCATGCCTGACTCGCCTCCCAGATCGGCCCGGTGCCCTGACCAAAATGGGCCCCACCAGGGGCTCTGACGGACTTACCACACTCCAGCATCTTGCATACCATCTCTGCTTCATTCATGGTCCAGCCATGTTCGCACAGTGTTCCCCACTGTTCACCATGGCGGACCTCTACTCTGCCAGAGCAGTGGTCTGTTGCACCGACCAAGCGTACGTCCAGATTATCTGTTAGGTGAAGAGACAGAGAGTCAAAATAACTGTATGAAACAAATATGGACATGACAGAAAGAAACACAGATAAAAAAGATAAAAGCAAAAAACAAGCATGTTCCATTTTTGCCATCTGTCAGTAGACAGTGAGGCCACTGGGAATATTAGTAAATTGTTATATTCTACTGCTCCAGTTTCATTCATTTCTCAATTACCTATGGCATTAATAGTTTCTGTGACTTAACCACATGATTACTAGCGACGCTATTCTGGACATATGTCATAACATAGTCAGTCTACAAACTTACAATGTGCTGCACATGTGACAAAAAGCCAAAGTCACAAAATCTAATCTGACAAAAAGCCAAATTCACACACATTTGTATGAAGTCAGCATAAACTGTGAATTAAAATTTGGCATCACAAAAGGATCTGCAGTGGTATGCCGTTGCAGTGAGGTTGCAGGGTAACCTATGTTCTAGAATGATGCAAAATAAACAAGTTTGGAAGCTCCTTACTCGTAAACTTGAATTAGTTCTACAGAAGTAGGCTACTGATGGACATACATATGCTGAGCTGTCTTTTTTGAAATTCTATAGCTTTTGTAATAATATTTCACTTCTTGCAAGCAAAGAACTTCCAGTCTTGTATATTGTGAATTATATTCTATACTGTTTCCAGCTCTTTCTGTCTTGAATTTCTGCAATTACAAAATCATTAAGATATCTTATCAGGCAGTGGTTCTCAACATTGGGTCTAGAGACCCCCAGGGGTCCCTGAGGGGGTTCCAGGGGGTCCCCATCAAAATTAGGAGCAGTTTAAAATTAGTTTTTTGGCTATTCAGCCAATCTACAAGCCATGTGATCCTTTCACAAGATCTTTTAATACATACAGTATCAATTTGGGGGTCCTTGACATGAAAATGTTTGAGAACAACTGATATAAGATTTTCACTGTTTTCTCTTACCTGAACAAATAACACTTGCCACTGAGGTGTGGTTGCAGGCAATACTGGGGTCTTCTGATTGCACACACTGAGAGAGTGAAGACTCTCTGCCATTGCATTCTATGCTCTCAATCCAGGTTCTTCCACTTCCCAGCCCAAACTCGTCCGTGTTCAATACTTTGTGAGCTCTTCCACATTCAAGCTGTGAGCACACCACCTGAGCATCATTCATGTCCCAGGAATCACCACACACCTTCCCCCACTGGCCATTACGGTAGAACTCCACTCTTCCAGAGCATCGATTGGAGCCATTGACCAACTTGACATTACCTGGGAGTCATAGATGAGAGGTGATGAGATTACATCCTATTCCCCAGAATGCCTATGCTGTTTCAAATTATGTGAAGGCTATTTTAGCAGGTTACTTTGTTGCTAGGCAATGTTGCACGCTGAAAATCTGTTATTTTTGCAGAACAACACCATCATTTGTTAAAGTAAAAATGTGTCTTACTGTATAATTCTTACCTGTACAAGCAACAGCTGCCTCTTTGACATTATCACGGCTGGTCTTCACGTATTCTCTCAGTGAACACTGTGTGAGAGACGTCTCTGTACCTTGACAACTAGCTATGTACCCTCTCTGCCCAGTGTAGGGAACAACAGAGGTTACCACAGGAGTGACAGCATCGCCACAATCTGTCTCTCTGCACACCACTCCGATTTCTCTTGTCCCCCAGTTAGAATCATATACTGGTAACCACAGGCCGCTGTGGTAGACCTCCAGTCTGCCTGAGCAATGGTCAGTACCATTAAATAGTCTGATAGTGCCTAGAAATAAAAAGAGCGAACAGTAATTTAGCAGCACATCACTGCCGGCTGAAGTATTCTTCCTTTGCTTTGAATTTGGTTGTGACTGAGACTTGAACAGCAAACTGGTTGCTGTGTGTAGAATAATATCATTTAATCACTGTTCAAATTGTTAAGATACCAGAGTTTGATGATGACAAGACCAAGGGTCTCTAAAAATCTGAATTGGTGTGGCAAGGGTGTAGTAATCAGACATGAAGGTTTCAAACCTAGTCAACCAATTATTTTGACAATTCATATGAGATAAACTGCGATCCAAAGGAATAACACATTAACTCTCAAGTGAATTACATGAAACATAAACAACATAAATAATCCATGGGAGACAATAAAATATCAAGCTTACTTGAACAGATCACACCAGCGTCCTCAGCATGGCCACAGTTATTATCTCCATATGCATTGTGTGGGCAGGCATCAAGGGCACTTTCATGGCCCAAACACTCCATGTCATCCAACCAGATTTCACCAAGGCCTTTACCGAAGAACCCCCTCGATTTGGCTGTCTGAGCTGTCCCACAGTCCACCTCTTTACACACCACCTGAGCATCGTTGAGATCCCACTGATCGTCACACACTGTTCCCCACTGGCCATCATGATAAACTTCCACTCTACCAGAGCATCGATCAGTGCCATTCACAAGCTTTATCTGCGGTTGACCTGAGGACAGTAATCTAAAGTTAACACATTACACATTACAACATTAAAGCTATTATTGTTACAATTATTACTGTTGTTGTCATTATTAGTATTACTGTTATCGTTGTTCTTATTAAATTCTTTCATTTACAAATATTCAGAGTAACCAGATAATTGGAATTATTTCAAAGTTATTATTCAACATTTTTCAAACATACAACAAATTACAAACTCAAAATGAATTGTAGATTGACTACTTTCACTATTTTCATTGTTTTTTCTAGCCATTTTGGCATATGTAGCGAAAGGCTATGGCTAGGGCTCTTGGTAGAGAAAGGTTTGGGAACCCCTAAAGAACATGTGCATGTGTAAAAGGCATGGAAGGCCCAACAGATGGATGGAGTGATACGAAAACATACCTGTACACTTCAGAGCAACATTTTCACATGTTGCAGAGTTGGGCTGAAGTTGGCAGTCTGCGATAGAGGTCTCATTACCCAAACACCTACTTGTAAAACCTCTCAGCCCATTGCTTTCGCCAAAGTAAGATTTTACTTGGGGATTGGATGGATTTCCACATTCTAGCTCATTACACACCAATGCAGCCTTGCTTGAGCTCCAGTCACTACTACATAGTTTCACCCATTCGTCGTCGTGGAAGACTTCCAATCGACCACTGCACCGGTCGGTGCCATTAGCCAGTCTGGTTTTGTCTGTACATCAGGGAAAACATTTATTGAAATGTGTCAGCAATGCAAATGTTCAAGGAAATGTTTGACTGAACATAATGTTAAATTCTTAACTGAGTCTTTTAACATGAGTCCTTTGCATCAACATTTTTGAGAAATCCAAAGCCTACCATAATGACACCATGAATTAAGTCATAGTCTACTCAGGCCTATAACAGCAACGCTGAATTTACTCCATGTGGATCCCAAATTGAGAAGGTTTAAACTTAGGGGGAAGCCAATCAGGAATGGAAAATGTAATATTTGGAGGAAAAAAAGATGGTTTACCTGAGCATATAATACTCGCGTCTTCACCATGACCACAGTCATTTTCCCCAAATCCTCTGTGTGGACACTCAGTAATGGACTTCTCAATACCAATGCATTCAACATCGTCCATCCAAACATGGCCATTGCCCTCACCAAAGAAGGCCCTGTATTTGACGGCCATTGGTGCCCCACAGTTCAACTCTTGGCATGCGACTGTGGCATCCTGCATGCCCCAGCGGTCATCGCAGACCGATCCCCACTGTGCATTGTGGAAGACCTCCACCCTGCCAGAGCATCGACTAGTTCCGTTGGCTAGTCGAATTATGTTAACATCTGCCAGGTCAAAAGAGTTAACATAATGGTATGGTTTAATAGAGGAAGTGACTTAAATTCAAATAAATGTACGTTTAACCACTTGAACCCCAGCATCCCTATTCTGGGGGGAACGTTCGCCAAACATAGCATATCCACAAGCTCACAACGTGTCGCGTTGCAACATGTTGTGCGCTCAGGTCCATTTCACTAAGAATAGAGGTTTAATGCTACGTTTCACCTTTAACCTCACATAGCAGGAAATAACCCAAATTAAACTAAATCAGTTCTAAAAGAAGGGTGACATACTTTTGCAAAGCACCGTAGCATCCACGCATGTTTCATTGAACGCTTCAATGGCGCACTGTGCAAGAGAGGTCTCATTTCCATGACAAGAACTTGTGACACCATTCCTTCCATTTTCCTGACCAAATTGTGGCACTTTGTCAGAAGAGGGAGTCCCACAAGTCAGCTCTCTACAGACAACGTTAGCCTCTTTCTTGGTCCAGCCATTCGCACAGAGTTTTTTCCAGTGACCACTATGGTAGACCTCCACTTTACCAGAGCACCGGTCAGTACCATTGACCAGCCTCAAGTGTTCTGTAAACAAAATGGATTGACAGTTGATTGCTGAAAGCTATTTCACAATCTGTGTGATGATGTTAAAATTAATTATGGAACAGAAGTTATTATCCGTGCATATAAGGGTTGTTTTTAAGTAAAGGTTATATGAATAAAAATTACAATTGGTAGGTGAGTTGATAAGCAATGGGCATACCCAAAACTTGCTGCAGGGACTTATAACTTGAGTTCATATCAACTGTGATTGGTACAGTCTCCCCTACGCAATGTACATACATCTAGTAATATCTTACACAGTATACTCTATAAGAAATGTTACTGATAAGATCGGTTTGTTATATATAATTCTAGTATTTATAATTATACTATATAATTATAGTACTTACTATCCATTTGTTCTGGGTACTATCCCAATAAATATATTGTATTACCATTTAGTTTCCTAGTACGTTTTCATGTATTTACTATGAAATTATGTCGTCCTTACTTTCCACATTTGATTAATATCTACTTCCCTCATAAATATCTGGAAATGATTGGACTGTAATATAAGGGGTTACTAAGCAATTAACCACACAGTAAAATGCTCAGTGTTAATGTATCCATGTATGTTAATGTATCTGCCGAGTCAGAGTTCAATTAAGGATTGTACTGTGTTGATCAGCTGATACATGGTCAACATGAGTAACCTGTATTGTCGTACCTGAGCAGATAACTCCAGCATCTTCACCATGGCCACAGTTGTTCTCCCCAAGTTCTCTATGTGGACACTTGGAGAGAGCAGACTCGGTACCGACACACTTGACATCATCCATCCAGATGTCATTTTTTCCTTCTCCAAAATGGGCCCTAGATGTGGCCTCAAGAGCTGTTCCACAATTTAATTCCCTACAAACCACGTCAGCATTATTCAAGCTCCAGTAGTCATCGCAGACCGTTCCCCAGCTGTTCCTATAGAAGACCTCCACTCTGCCCGAGCATCGGCTTGGCCCGACCACCCGAATCTTGTCACAGTCTGTAAAATGTCAAAAATGTAATTATAAATGTTGTGAGGCATTGTCGTCCTTATTTTCTAATTATTTTCAGAAGTGGATGATCATAAGGATGACCTATGGAAGTTACTGACCTGCAAGCTGTAGTACATTCAGCAGACCTACAGTAGATGCAATAAACAGAGGTATTATTCACTACTACTAACAAAAGAAACGTCTAAAATTTCTCTAAATGATTTCAAAAACAGAAGCTAAAGCTCACACTGTGAGCTTATAGGAACTTTCCAGGACCACACCAGTCAAATTTTGACATAGCCATTAGCAGAGAACACATGGTGCACTTTAGTAGATCTTAGCATACATTTTTAAACAAAATTAACTTAATTTAAATTAATTTACGTTGAAACACTGTTTTTTGTATAGGTAATTCACCCTTTTGAAAGTCACCATCCCAATGTTAAAAATACTGTACTGCTCTAATAAAAGCCCTTCAAATAAGTATGCACAATTACACTTTGATATCAGTATGTCTGTTAAAACTGTTCCTGTTTATAAAATGGAGAAGTTAACTTCAGATATAATCTGAGCAAAGGAAGACTCACCTAAAAGGAGAAAATGAAATTCTTTGTTCTTCATGGCAGAAATGAAGACTACTGTCCTCAAAGCAGGACCAAACCTATATCAAAGACAAATAATAAAGTAAAACAAAAAACGTTTTTTATGTATTTTTTAAAAACATAATCTCATCTGTTTTAAAGAAAACAATGCAGATTTTTGGGGAAAAGCCCACATGTTCTTCTCAAGATTATCATCTGGATTGCTTACCTTTTAAATTAGGTCAATATGAGCTGCTGTTAAAAAGAAGTAGAAGTTGAATAAAGCTGTTGAATGGCAGAAAAGTCCAAAAGGACAAAAGCACTTTGCACAGATCTGGTAATTTTTTTTAGGATAAACAGCGTGTCCCAATCAGAACTTGGACTGCAAACGGTTTCATGTTGACATTTTGATCAATCATTAAAGACAGAGGACATGTCAAAATTTCATTCGTTTTACTCAATGCGTACAGTTCTACTTAACATTTGTAACAAAACCATAGGTTAGGACAAAATAGTTTCAGAGAAATGTTGGATATTTAGAACAATCCTCTTATTATAACAATCATTTTGAATCATTTGAATTATGAATATTACTGTAATGAGAATGTATCTCATTCCTAAATCTTTTTTTTTTACCGTGTACTATGCTGTAGCCTACAGTCAGTTATCATAAATGCAACTTCCACAGGTCATTCTTGTGAAAGTCCAGTTCTTCTGACTAAAGTTCTCTAACATGGAATTGATACACAATTGTGACGAGAACTTGTGAGTCACTCAAGTGAGGTCAGAGGTGTGTTTTAGATGACAAAAACATTCAAGTGACCGTAAATCCCGTAACCCCAACTGCCTTTGATTTCTAACAAGAAAGACCTTGTGGGTAGACAAATACAGCAGAGCCAAGGTTAGTTTTTGTTTTTACAGGTCAAATAGATCACTTTCCTGAATGCAATGAGTACTGGGAGGGAGCTCCTACAAGAGCTATTTATTGACGCACAGATTGACCTACATTATAGTCCTTCCACATTTGTCACAAGAGGGAGGATTATCTCACATATACCACATGCTAATTAAAGATTTATATTTTATATTGATCATTGCCTAAGACATTTGATCATTGTTGACATGTTGTCTCCAACCTAACCTGATGTTTTTCATGCAATAGCCTATTATTACTACACACATAATCAAGTTTAATCTCTATGGCTAATATGCAAATAAATAACATTCAAATTATTTGAACGGATACCACACATATTTTGTTAATAAATGAATGTGCACATGAACTTAAAAAGCTTTGATATGGCAAAAGATTAAGATATTCCTTTGCATATAGCCTTAAGAGATTAAACAAGGTGACTAAAAGTCAGCACTATTTTCAGCATGCAAAAAAATCCCCATTGCCAAAAGGATACTGGGTTAGCATGATGAGGTTAGTCTACCTTCTATATCCATTACTGGGTACCAGGTGGTATGAGCTGATGCAAACACAACCTCCGTATACATAGTTTGATCAAGCCTTAGAAGTATGCTGGTAATTCCATTACCAGAAACAACCATTAACAACAGTGATCACTGATCAGTGAATCCTGTTTGTAAATAAGGAATAAATAAAGAATATCAAAATTAAATTAAAAACATTAAACTTGGGTTTTAATAGATACAAAAATACTTATGGAAAATACTTAAACGTAATGCTTAAGACAAAGAAGATACATACAGATAAGCACAGGGTCAACTTTGTAAAATTACCAAGTTCTTCAACGCCCACTTTATTGCCTTGCCCAGGCCTTTAAGATAGAAGCATGGGAAATACATACCTGCCTGGGGCTCACCTTGTAGAGTGCGTACCATTAAAGGACCACTTTACCAATTTTCAACCTATAGTATCCTCATATAATTGGTCCTCACTAATGCTCATTATATGCTCCTCTGTGGTGTAATGGCTGGAGCCACCTCCCGTACTGTCTCCTCCTCACTTGTCTCATCCTTCACCACTTCTGTTTCTTGTAGAGCTGATCAAAACATACATACAACACATGCCAGTCATGGTGATACACCAAAACACATATTTGGGTATCAACATAAATAACCAAAATTAACATCATGGCACAACATTACACAAAGCCCCATAGCATAATACCCCAACACATTCCCATATTCAATTAACAAAATAAGAGAAAATAACATAGTTCTTTAACCACCTGGGACAACATTTTCATGCACAGATCATCAACTATGAGGCAATAGTAGCAGGGCTTCATTCAAAGGGAGGAGTGAATTGGCATAGTGTAGATGCCATTTGTCAGACAGACAGCTTGTGCCCGATTGGCTAGTCTCCCACCATCACATACACTGACTGGACTCCAGTCTATTTATAACCGCAAACCAGGTTATAAATTCACAAAAATAACAGTTGTTGATGGATTTGAAAAATATTCAGGAATAGACTTCCTTGGCCTACTGGAAGCGTGCATAAGAAATGTGATGGTGATCAGTGAAGTCGCAAGAGTAGCCACTAACACACACACGCACACACACACACACACACACACACACACACACACACACACACACACACACACACACACACACACACACACACACACACTTTCATTAGCAAGCTTTTCTCTTACTTCTCTTTTGAACACCACAAAATTAATCTTACATAAGATATCAAATACAAAGGAAGTGAAACAAAGACTATTCAGCAAGTTCAATACTTCAGTTCCTCATTACTTTTGTTAATTTTAGGACAAATCTTGTGATATGGTTTGAAGTTCCCTTTTTTTCGCCATCATTGCACACTTGATGAGATGAATATTCAAACATACAGTACACTTTAAATACTGATGTACTTTTAAGTACAGTACATTTCAATAGATTGTGTTAACCTAGGAGTAAGAATGTACTGCATATACCTTCTATGTAGATATTCTCTTTTCTTATTAATATTACTGTATTTCTTGTCTTTTTCTCCATTTTAATTACAATTACTTATGCTGCTATAAGTCTGAGGAGGAGTGAAACAAAACTAACTCTTACTCATATACCTGTAGTCTACACAAGATGTAAGAATAAAGACCCCTTGAACCTTGAGTATGTGAAATAGATATCTTTTGACAGGAATCTGTTTCACCGGAGAATGATTCGAAGTCTCAGTGTACAGTACAGTACACTGTAGCTCTCAGTTCATGCAATGTTAGGTTAAAAGAGCATAGCATAAGTGAGCAATGGTTAAATTCTGAGTCTCCACTCTTCATATATTAACTTTGATATCAACTCATTTCATGTTGTGTCTCCCCCCCCTCCCCACCACCTTTCTCTCCTTTCCAGGGTTACCATGCCTTATCATATTCCCAAGGGTCTTTTCTCTTGCTTCACATGGATCCTTTGATTAGTAGGACACAGCCTGTTATGTTCCTAATATTTCTGCCAGTCAATTGTTTTTAACACTCTACTTATTCTGTAGAGTGTATTCTGCTAAATCGTGGTGACTTGGTGCATAAGCCTATCTGTCTCTTGGGTTAGGTATGATGATCAATGTCATGCAATAGATGTCTTCACTCCACTTTTGTGGCCTCCTTCCTGGCTAAGATGGAAATCATCTGTTGTTATTCTAACTTAATGACTTTGGCACATTTACTTTGGTACATTTTACTCTTCAAATACCCTTTTAATCAGAGTACAGTGCAACTACAGTACTCCCTCAGTTAGTGATGTGACTTACATGAATTCACCACTGCATATGCATTTACATGAGATTTGAGTCCCTTCTTTATTTTTCTCAGATGGAGAACTCTTATGAAATCATTTATGCTTTGTCAGAAAGTGTCAAGTTCCCTTTCTTCAAGAGGGGAGGATCAAGAGAGGTCAACCAACATCACAACAGTTACAAGCAGGGAAATGTTGTTGGGAGTCAACCATAATGTTGTAACACGATGCGATGCAAGAGGCGGTCTAGCCAACACCAACTCGGGGGGTTCTCCTTCCATTCCGACATCTCGCCACTCCGACTAGTGGCTTCCGCGTGCGGTTAGGGTTAGGGTTAGGGTTAGGTATAGGGTTCGTCAACGTCGGAAAGGCAACATGTCGGAAAGGCGAAATGCACCCCCAACTCGGACCCCTGAATCACTGCCCTCCACACTCTCCTATCTAGCATCAGGGTCTTGAGCTCTACAGTGTACGTAAGTGGTGCGCTTCTGGCCTTTCCTGCTTTGTCTTGGGTTGGCTGGCCCTGCAAGCCTCAACCTTCTCTCTCTGACTTTGTCTGTGACCCGTGGGAGGTCCCCGTAGAGGACCACATTTCTGATGTGGTCCGTCCATGTGACACCTCACCTAACAGTAGTGCCATTTGTAGCATTCTTGTGTAGACTCCATCCAGGGCCCTTGTAACACAACAATGCAATAATAATAATTAATAATATTGGTGTGTGTGTGTGTGTGTGTGTGTGTGTGTGTGTGTGTGTGTGTGTGTGTGCACGCGCGCGCGTGTGTGTGTGTGTATATTATTTATTTATCTTTATTCATTTATTTTATGTTTTCCTTTTTCAAGAATAAGAAAATATAGCCTACATAAGATCATCTTTAGCAGCAATGGGGAATGTGCAGAATAAGGTGGGGGTGACTGGAACATAATTTAGAATCATGGATTATCATGTGCAGAGCAATGTGCAGAGCAATGTACATACATCTATTCTATGTACATTGTGAAAGTAACATTGTGCAACCAGGGGTGCAATGCTCAGTGGACGCGGTTGCACGGCGTGCAACCACTTATTTGGCCAGGGGGGACGCGCAGGCACATGCACGGATGTGCACGCGCGTGCACGCGAGGTGCACGAGCGTGCATGCAAGAATGCGTCCCACTCGATCCGTGCGCCGAGCGAGTACCTGGCTACTTAGCATATCAATAGCGCAGCTCGTCAGCTGTGTTCAACTACGTCCTCACATACACTGTATAAGATTGGAGGTGTCATCTTGCTCACCCTCGTCTCAAACTCTGTCTGCCCCCGTATCTCCATCCCGCCCTCCTCTCCTCTGTCTCACCCTGACTCACTCAACCCCCCTCCCGACACACACACACACACACACACACACACACACACACACACACACACACACACACACACACACACACACACACACACACACACACACACACACACAGCCTCCTTTCTCAGTGCGCTTGTTTTTTTTCTCCTCAAAATAAAGTAGTTCAAGTAAACAAGTTGTCTGATTATTTTAAGTTTGCTTTTGTGTTTGTGTGTATAACAATGTCTTTAATTGAATTAACTTAAACTAGAAAAGTAAATACAAACTAATTTAACTATGTAACATTTAAAGCATTGTTTGTTTGTTGTTTGGAACATGTATGCGCATGCGCGGGAGGGCGCGCACGTGCACGCGTCGTGCGCGTGCATGCGACGTCATTAAAATAGAGTGCAACCACTTCCCAAATGAGCATAGCATCACTGTGTGCAACTAACTTGGATGTTTATAGATTTAGTGCAGTTTCTGTTTTATATCCGTACTTGGTACAATATTGGCCCATAAATACCTTGTCAATGTCTTGCATTCAAACTAGCTCTATTTGCAATGCTCTATGGAAGCCAAATATGAAGTCCCCCCCCCCCCCCCGTGGTGACGACGCATTGGCACACTCTATAATGCCCACCACCAAGTGTCCGATAATAATACTACAAATAATATGCCAACAACAAAATGGCTCCTATCTTGCATTTGTTTACAGGATGGTATATTGTTTAGAAAGCCAAACTATGTAGTGTTTTCCATATTATTTGAATTTCCAGTGTTTAAAGGTTGTCCTGTCTTTATGTTGGTCAAAACATTAGCCCCATTTAGAACCTCTCCCTCCGCTATGTAGTGGAGGGAGAGGTTCCGATTGGAGCTTGTCAAAACATCAACTGTTTGCGTGCATTCTTAAAATCATTATCGATATCACCCCAAGGAACATAGGAGGCAGTTTATTTTAATCATGTCTATTGTGCGTGCCATGCCATTCATGTACAGTGTTGCACAAATGAGCCAGTGTACTGGGAGCTACTGAAGGTTTCATGTTTTTTATACTGTTTATCCTTATCATTTAAATGCAGAGAGATAAAATGGTAGCACTGTTGAAAAGAAAGCATAAAAAGACTGGGTCTCGCTGTATTACTCAGGCTGCACTACAGTGTCTATTCACAGGCGCGAACCCACTACTGAGCGGCACGGGGGCTTTGACCTGCTCCGTTTCCGGCCTGGGCCGATTCACCCCTCCTTAGGCGACCTGGTGGTCCCGAGCTCCCCCAGGAGCACCATATCGATACCGAACTTAGTGCGGACACCCGATCGACATAGTCCACTGCAGCTCAGAACTCCTGAGCTCAAACGATCCGCCAGCCTCAGCCTCCCAGTAACTTGGATTACAGGCGCACGCCACTGCACCCGGCGACAGAGAGAGGGACTTATTGGGCATTTATCTTTGAGAGAAATTACGTCATCGGTTCAAATTATGTTACTATAGTGACATCTAGTGGTGATCTCACTTGATTGCTAGGCTGTTACAGTGGTTAGCACTTGATAATGGCAGTAATACCATCTGAGTGCCTCTGTGGTACCAGGGACTTTACACCACTGAAAGTACAGGTACTAAAAAAACGTACAGTACTCAAGTGAATGTCCACCACTGCATCTCACCAGTGCTGATAAAGCCCATAAGCTAATTGGCAACATGGCCAAGTAAGAGATTGTAAACAAAACATGCGTGTCAATATTGGACTGTCAAATATTGATTTGTCATTTTATGATTGTATGGGTGCTATTACTGTATTTTAAACATTCCCGTGTCATTTCATCCATGTTCCATCTCTGTTTTAACTCAGACATCTTTACATCGTTAACAGCTAATACACCAGATGTTATGATTGATAAAGAGTCCAGGGAAGTGTCTGTATTAGATAGCCTGCACCTTTGACTCTAGCCTAGAGGAAGCCTTTATGACCAAGATCATTAAATACCAACCACTCCTACATACCATCTCAGAGCTGGGCTATTAGGTGCAGCCTATTTGTTTTTATAATTGGCAGCCTATAGGACATACCCACATACTGGCTGTTAGAGGGTTTCAACAACTTGGGATGCCCAAAAAGGAGGCAAAAAGGTTGGCAAAGTATTGTGCTGTCTGAAATTGGCAGCCGCCATATATGGCGGAGACGGTGTTACTTATACCCATAGTTACTTATTCTACCATTAAAATCATCAAATATCCTACCAACCAGTACATCATGATTCATCAAAAACTAAAACTAAAAGGAGAAAACTAAACGGAAAAGAAATGAGAGAACAAAGAACGAGAGCATGAGAAAATCACACAAAATTTAACCAGAACTAAAAAAACAAACAAAAAAAACTTAAAAACAACAACAACAACGACCAAAAAAATGAAGATTAACCATCCAATTCATACTTGAACCATCCAATTTTCCCCCTTTTGAACACTCTCTTAAACTGAAACACTGTTGTACAACTCTTCAACTCCTTGCTTTGCGAATTCCATAATTGTATACCTGTAACAGAGATACACATTTGTTTTAATGTTGTTCGAGCAAACAGATGTTTAAAATCATCTCTTCTGTTGGCCTCTTCCTGCGAGTTCAAATTAAATAACTTCTGTAACTGTTTTGGCAACCCTCTGTATTTCGCTTTGTACATGACTAATAATGTTCGTAGCTCAATTAAATCCATTATTTTCAACAAACCTGATAAAATAAAAAGTCTGTTAGTATGT
This sequence comes from Gymnoscopelus microlampas, assembly GCF_963454915.1. Taxonomy (NCBI): domain Eukaryota; kingdom Metazoa; phylum Chordata; class Actinopteri; order Myctophiformes; family Myctophidae; genus Gymnoscopelus; species Gymnoscopelus microlampas. The sequence continues at coordinate 27,044,695 of NC_139953.1, forward strand.
GCTCTGAAATCCTCTTTGTAAATAACCAAAGGAATGGTGTTACTCTCATATGTGTTGCCCCACACTTCCAGACATTTGAGGTAAGGGGGGAGGGGATCTTGAAGTGAATTGATCTAATGTACCAAGCCAAAACAGGTTATGCTAATGCCCAGGCTGTCTGATCTCACAAGAACATGGGCTTCACAGTGAAACACATCACAGCAAATGAATACAGTACAGTAACTTCAGTCCTGCATAACCAACCAAGTAACCAAGTAAAAAATCAGATAGTACATGAACAACTCCGACCATAGTACATGACCAAAAACTACACAACCCAAACCTCTACCAAAGCGGTCTTGCCCTTTAACTTGTGCGATGTTTTAGGCTGACCTAGGATCAGGTTAGTTAGCAGCGACATGAATGGCTGTGCATTTCATTACGTGGTGGAAAGCCTAACACGAGGTTTATGGCTTGACTTGTGTGATGATTATACTGGTTTATATAAATACACCTTTAACCTGTAAATGCAATCAGCAGGACACCGCAGGGAGTTGAACCCCATCCTAGTGAACCAGAAGTGCCATACCAGTGTCTTTTACCTCTTTGACTCATTTACAGGTTGAACCACATATTAACTTTCACTCTCTCTGAGAGTGTGAATGTTAGAGTATACCTGTGGTCATAATGAGATCTACTTTTGTGTATTTTTTTTATATCAAAGGTCCCTAAAATTAGATTTTTAATTAATTCCTGTAAACGCAAAATAGAGAATAAATAAATACACCCATACTAGGTATCCTCTAAAATGTAGTTACGATGGGCACGATTTGCATGAGTGCTGTGACCACTTTTACATTACGTCTAATGAGTGCTCGGGCCTGCGTGTAAGCGCGCATACTGGTTCTTATCAGTGTGACGTCTGGAAATGAGTCTAAACTATTTGAGTACACGTTGTGATGAGCGGTCGCCGTTTGTTTCATTTGAACTTTAGCTTGAAGGTCACAGGTGGGTCCAGCTCATCAAGACCAAACCTTAGGCTATCCACAAATAGGGCTTTCACGACTAGAGATTTTTACTGGTCGACTAATTTGACCCAGTGGTAGTTTTTTTTTTGCCATTGTTTTAATGCCATTACTATTGTTATTATCCTCCTTCCTTTATTTCTATGCCATTTCAAGGGAAGCGCTTCTGGCACAGCAGCACAGCAGTGTCTCCAAGGATCCTCAAAAGGGGGTTATTGCCCAATAATAGCCTATTATTGGGCATACTTTTGACCCCCTTTTGATAAAAATAAAGGCAGGAGGATAATAATAATAGTAGTAATGGCATTAAAACAATGGCAATTTATTTGATCAACTATTCGACTAGTACCAACAAGGTCGACTAGTGGTTATACTAGTCGACTAGTTGGTGAAAGCCCTAGTGTGTGTGTGTGTGTATGCATGCATGCATACATGTATGTTTCTAAACCACTGTTCTAAATCCTAATAGTTTCTGAAAAACTTGGCCCTTTATATACATACAGTATATAGCTAAAATCTAAAATGTGGACAAAGTACTCTTTTTTACTTAAAGGGATATTTCACTTTCAAAAAAAACTTTGGTCATTTTATCGTCTACTCAGGCCTTTGTGAACCCCCCAGACAGTTTTTAAGTTGCTCGATTCAGTATTTAAATATTTGATATAAATTTTATCAGACATGCCCCCTTCCTATACAAACCATTGTAACTTCAAACTCTATTTTAATCATGTTAGATTCATCAAAAACACCCGTCCTTGGTTTTGGTGACTCATCCTGCCCTCCTAATGAGGGGGCCGTGTTTTTACAATTACTTTTTTCATTTATTAAAAAAAAAAAAAATTTGGAAAATGAAAAAAAAAATAATAATAATAATAAAATAAATGAAAAAAATTATCGGAAAAACACGGCCCCCTCATGCATTAGGAGGGCAGGGTGAGACCCCAGAACCAAGGACGGGTGTTTTCGATGAATCTAACATGGTTAAAATGGAGTTTGAAGTTACAATGGGTTTGTATAGGAAGGGGGGCATGTCTGATAAAATGAATATCAAATATCTAAATACTGAATCGAGCAACTTAAAAACTGTCTGGGGGACTCACAAAGGCCTGAGTAGACGATAAAATGACCAAAAGTTTTTTTGAAAGTGAAATATCCCTTTAAGTAAAAGTACCAATACTGCAATGTAGATATACAAGTAAAAGTCAGAAATTCAGAATTTACTTGAGTAAAAGTACAACATTATTGGTATACAAATTTACCTAAAGTACCAAGTACTCATTATGTAGAATGTTCCATTTCACAATTTTTCAAATGTAAAAAAATAACTTGAAAATAGCAAATCTACAAGCTCGTAGATCGATTTTCAAATGGCCGAAATGTATACATAGGGCTACAACTAGTAACTCAAGTCTTCAAATAAATGTAATGGAGTAAAAGTATAATATTTGCCTCTGAGATGTAGTGGAGTAAAAGTATTGAAAATTGGAAATACTCCGGTAAAGTAAGAATTCCTCAGATTTGTACTTACTTTACACCACTAGGTTTTAATGGGTTAAATGGCCTGTCTTGGTTCAAAGCCCACTCACCACGACAAGGTGCAGGCCGAGAGTGGGGACAGGACAAGACTAACTCTGACGAGACAACATGAAACATACATTACAAACAAACAAACATGAAACATATATTACAAACAAACATGAATTACAAACAGATATGAAACATGTATTACAAACAAACATGAAACATGCATTACAAACAAACATGAAACATGCATTACAAACAAGAAACATGTATTACAAACAAACATGAAACATGTATTACAAACAAACATGACTTACAAACAGATATGAAACATGTATTACAAACAAACATGAAACATGCATTACAAACAAACATGAAACATGCATTACAAACAACAAACATGAAACATGTATTACAAACAAACATGAATTACAAACAAACAGGAAACATGTATTACAAACAAACATGAATTACAAACAAACAGGAAACATGTATTACAAACAGAAGTGAGACCTGGAAGGAGGTGGATGAAGGAGGTGGTGGTGGTGGTGGTGGTGGTGGTGGTGGTGGTGGTAGAAGGAGGGTGATAGAGGTAGGTGGTAGAAGGAGGGTGATAGAGGTAGGTGGTAGAAGGAGGGTGATAGAGGTAGGTGGTAGAAGGAGGGTGATAGAGGTAGGTGGTGGTAGAAGGAGGGTGGTGGAAGGAGGGTGGTGGTGGAGGATAGAGGGGGTGGTGGAAGGAGGGTGGTAGGTGGTGGTGGAAGGAGGGTGGTAGGTGGTGGTGGAAGGAGGGTGTGTAGGACCTTGTGTTCTCCAGAGCTTGCTCTCCCTCTAACCTCTCTGTTACCTCCCTAAATAACTCTGACCATCACTTCATAACCTTCTCCCTCTCTCTTTCTAAACCTACTCACCCGCAGACCGTCACCACTTGACGTAACCTGAGGTCCCTAAACCCCTCCATTCTCTCTCAACGTGTCGTTTCCAACCAGCTTTCTCTCCATCTCTCAGAGAACAACCTGTTGATCCCAACCAGTCAGGATTCAAACCGGCCCACTCTACGGAAACTGCACTCCTTGTAGTCACATAAGCACTACATGCTGCCCAGGCTGCCTCCCACTCTGCAGTCCTGATTCTTCTAGACCCATCGGCAGCATTTGGCACAGTGAACCACCAGCTGGGTTCTCCTCCTACCTAACTGGCCGGACCTACCAGGTTTCTTGGAAAGATTTGCTCTCCTCTCCCCGCACCCTCCGAACCGGGGTCCCCCAGCTATCTGTACTTGGCCGCCTCATTTTCTCCTTGTACACTAAATCTCTTGGCGCTGTTATCTCTGTGCACAATCACTGCTATGCCGATAACACTCAAATGTTTCCATCCTTCCCCCACGTCTGCCAAACAGGTGGAAGAGTGCATGTCTGGCTGACTTCTCACAGTGGATGTCTTCACACCACCTCAAGCTGAACCCAGACAAGACTGAACTTCACTTCTTTCTAGCTAAGTCCTGCCCCATGCAAGATCTAACCATTTCTAGACAACGCCCTGGTAACTTTGGTTCCAACAGCCAAGAACCTTGGTGTTGTCCTGGACAGTCAGCTCTCATTCAAGAGCCACTATCACAGCGGCCACTCAATCCTGTAGGTTTACACTCCATAACATTCGAAGGATCAGACCCTTCCTCACCCAGGAGTCAGCCCAGCTCCTTATCCGGACATCAGTCATATCAAAACTGGACTATGGTAACTCTGTCCTTACCGGCCTCCCGGCATGTGCACTTTAGTCTCTCCAAATGATCCAGAATGCCACAGCACGCTTGGTCTTCAACCAGCCAAACTTAGCACATGTCTCCCCCTTCTCTGCTCCCTGCATTGGCTCCCAGTTACTGCCCACACATAGTACAAAACACTGACATTGGCCTACAAAGCAACCAAAGGTATGGCACCCCCATATCTTCAAAGCCTGATCCAACCCTACAACCCCTCCCACTCTGTCAGATCAGCTAACACAGGGAAGCTGTCAGAACCTTCTCTAAAACATCCAGGACAACACTCCACACGTCCCAGACTCTTCTCCCTTCTGGCTCCCAACCTATGGAATGAACTCCCCATTGCAGTTAGAACTGCAGACTCACTCCCAATCTTCTGCCCTAATCTGAAGACTCACATCTTCAGACTCCACCTCAGCCCGTAGCACTTGCCCTAGCCTTAACAACCTTGCAGGATTATGGAAAGGCTAAAATGTTAGATAGCATGTTATGTAGACTGATGCCAGGTCATTGTTGACCTGGCATCATCCTATAGTGTGTATAGATTCAATGTACAGGCTGATGATAGGTTCTTGGTTTACTTATGTATTAGTTTACTTATGTATTACTTTATTATTAGATTATTAGTTTACTTATTTATTACTTTATTATTAGATTACCATTTCGTAATGGTGCTTAATCCAGAGCGATTAATACATACGTAATTAATACATACGTAAACCAATGACCTATCATCAGCATGTACATTGAAACTATACACTCTATAGGATGCCAGGTCAACAATTACCATCTGATTACATAACATCCTATCGAAGTTACATTTTAGCCTTTGCATAAGCCTGCAAGGTCGTCAAGGCTAGGGCAAGTGCTACAGGCTTAGGTGGAGTCTGAAGAGGTGAGTCTTCAGATTATGGCAGAAGGTTGAGAGTGAGTCTGCAGTTCTAATTGCAATGGGGAGTTCATTCCATAGTTTGGGAGCCAGAAGGGAGAAGAGTATGGGACGTGTGGAGCGTTGTCCTGGATGTTTTAGCGAAGGTTCTGACCGCTTCCCTGTGTTAGCTGATCTGAGAGAGCGGGGGGGGGGGGGGTTGTAGGGTTGGATCAGGCTTTGAAGATATGGGGTGCCATACCTTTGGTTGCTTTGTAGGCCAATGTCAGTGTTTTGTACTCTGTGCGAGGCAGTAACTGGGAGCCAATAGAGGGAGCGGAGAAGATGAAGACATGTGACCCTTTTTGGCTGGTTGAAGACCAAAAGTTCCATTCTGGATCATTTGGAGAGGCTTAAGTGCACATGCCAGGAGGCCAGCAAGGAGAGTTACAATAGTCAAGTTTTGATATGACTGATGGCTGGATAAGGAGCTGGGCTGACTCCTGGGTGAGGAAGGGTCTGATCCTTCGAGTGTTATAGAGTGTAAACCTACAGGATCGAGTGGCCGCTGTGCACAACAGAGCTGCTCCGCGTTGAAGATCGGGGTCATCTGGGGTCGGGCTTCCTGTTAGCCTTCACCCGACCCCATAGCGAATACATCGGGGGACGTGCCTTCTCTTTTTCACCGAAGTGTACCGGAATGGCTTCTCCTTCTGAAAAAAATAAAGCTACCAAACAAAAAAAAGAAAAATGCTCATTATTAGATTGTTCATAAAATATCATGAAATAACTTTGCTAGATGTTTGCATTGTATAGTTACCTTGCCGTGATGTAACTCAGGTGGGCGAGAAACAAAAAATAGTTGCTCCATTGGTTTGAAATTGATGATCGTGTGACCCCCCCCCCCCCCACACACACACACCTTTAAGATGACCAGGTCCAGGCCTGGATTTACACAGTTCCCCCCAACCCAGCCAGAAAAAAGTGACCTTTGGTACCTACCAAAAAGTGACTTTTGGGACCTACCAAACGGTGTCCTTTTGGTACCTACCAAACAGTGACCTTACAAATGAACAAGGTCTTATGGACCTTTTCAAAATGACCAGGTACAGCCTGGATTTGCAGAGGCAGATGAAAACAAAAACTACACTACCAACATAGTCATAGATTCAACGTCGGCCTTCAAACCTGAAAAAAAGAGCAAAAATCTTTAACCACATCATCACACGTACGACCCAAACGGCATCCAACACGAACAGCATAGCTGTATTCACCAAGCATCATCCAACAAACTGCAGCATAAAGCAACTGCAGCATCCAGCAAAGGAAAAGGAAAAATGACCAGGTAGGACCGTCACAATTATTATTACATAATCGCAAGTATTTGAGATAACCGCAATACTTTTTTGGGGATCATAGTCATAATCGTTTCCATGTTGAAAAATGTTCATATATTTTTTAAACATTTTCAAAAAATTGTGGAAATAGCCGAACTACACGCTCAAAACGCATCACGACGTGATGCGTTTTGAGCGTGTAGCTCGCCTTTTGTTTACGAAGCCTAAAAAAAGCCAGACAAAGTTTTATTCAAAATGTCAGTAAGACGCAATTAAATAGTTAAATCGCAATTATTTGAGCGACAATTTATCGCCAAGTTCAACGTCATAATGGTGACAGCCCTAAAGAGGTTCCTTACTTTGAGCCGTCTTCAGAGGAAACCCCCGGCCGACCTGGGTCTTTCGGCGGCGGAAACCAACCGGTGTTTAACATCGAGGTGGATACAAAAGCACAGAACGCACTGTCGTGGATTTATGCATCAACGAAGACACATACACACTGTCGTGACACACTGTCGTGTGCACAAAACACACTGAAGTGGAATTATGTGATAAATCAGCGATCGATACACCGGATGGAGACCACCGCAGGCAGACCAAGGCCAGCGCCGCAGAGGAATCCCCCCCGCCCCATGCAGACAAATCCGTGGATAGAGAGAGATCTCCAAGCTCTCGATCTCTAGGGCATCCTCGGGTTGAGCCTTCCAGCGGCGTATCCAGTCATCTCCATCCTCCGTCCAGGGCTGTCATGATTACAAATTTAAGTTGACGATTAATTGTCATACAAATAATAATACTTCAACGATTATGCAAAATAATTGCGATTATCTGAAATAATTGCAATCAGACGATTATGTAAGAATTGTGACAGGCCTACGTACATCTGGCTAGCTTCACCAGATCACCTCTGCGTCGTCATTAGAGGTGGATGTTCTGGGAGGGTGTTATACTGCAGGTGAGAACCTCAGTCTTCTGGGCATTTATGGCGCAACCTCGGCACACAGTCCGTCTCCACTCTGAGAAACAAACAAACATTAATTCAAGTGACCGAGAGCCAGATAAATACCAGATATACGTACACTGTATCCTGTACACAGCATAGTTTATCTAATCAAACTTATATAGCATCCCTATGCTGAGGGGAACATTAGTCGAAAATAGCAGATGGCAAAGTGGTTTTGGGAAAAAGGAGCAAATCAAGTACAGAGCCAAAGGTCAAGTTTACAAAGTGTTGACGGTTTAAGTGGTTAAATGTCTACCATTCATTCACACAACACTGATAGTCAATGAATCTATCGATGAAACCCATGGAAAAACTTTAATCTGCGACACAATTTTACTATATATATATATATATATATATATATATATATATATATATATATATATATATATATATATATATATATATATATATATATATAGTAAAATGCATTCACTTATTCCAGTCTATTCCAGTTTGCATACCAAAATCCTATTTCAATATGCTAGATCAATTTATTACTTATTTTATTTGGAACAAAATAAAAGTCCCCACGGTTATGTAAAGCAGTGGTTCTCAAACTTTTTCCTGTCAAGGACCCCCAAATTGACACTTATTAGCCCACGGACCCCCATTTGAAAAGATAAGCCAGGGACCCCCATAAGAGAAGATTTTTACGGCTCTAGCAGTGATTCTCAATCATTGTAATTTAAGGACCCCCCCGTTTGACATGCATTAGGCTACGGACCCCCAATTAATGGTATTTCTATCTCTGGGACCCCAATTTATATTGTAAAATCAATGTTAATGTAACTCTGAGAGTGTACAAATGGAACCAAATGGACCCGTTAGGGTCTCAGAGTTACAGACCCATAAGGGTCCATTTGGTTCCTATAAATTATTTAGCTGGGGACCCCCTGGTATCCCCTCAAGTACCCCTGGGGGTCCCCGGACCCCACTTTGAGAACCAATGATGTAAAGCATTCTTAGAGATCAAAGAACCTTGGCGGTCTTGCACTACCAAATACACAACTACATTACATTACAAACATGACATACTGGCGGCATCAACAAAACAACGCTTAACAGTCCACCCGGATACAAATAGGCTCTATGCACAGTAGCAGTGGTGTAAAGTAACTAAGTGCATTTACTCAAGTACATTTTGAATTCCAGACTTTTACTTGTAACAAGAGTAGTTCTACATTTCAGTATAGAGACTTTTACTTAAGTGAACACATTGAGTACTTTTTCCACCACGGCATAGTATCCATATTAATTGGGCCCCTGACTTACTTTCTTCACAGGTGTTACCAATGATTCTAATGAAGGCTCTGTTTCATTCAGTGTAGCACAGTGGTTCTTTTAATTTCAAGGACTCCTATAACTCTGAGTGTTCCAATGAACCAGTGAGGGTCCATTTGGTTGTATGTGTACACTCTCAGAGTTACAGATATATAAGGGGCCATCTGGAACCCCCCTCAAGAACACTTTGAGACCCAATGGTGTAGCAGAGTGTCTCCAGTGAGCCATCAAACACACTATCAGCACCCTGACTCTGTTTGACCATAATGGAAAAGAGCCTTAATTAGTATCATTGGTAACACATGTAAAAGGAAGTAAGGAAGAGGCCCAATTTATTTCCAGTATGGCTTCTGTTCATAGAGCCCATTGAAACATCCATAATGTATCTCATCATCACTGCCAGCACACTTCTTCCTCACTACCTCTAAACACTACAAACTACACCACTAACCTACAAACTCACTACCTCTAAACATTACAAACTACACCACTAACCTACAAACATACTACCTCTAAACATTAAAAACTGCACCAGTAGTTCTCAAACTTTTTCATGTCAAGGACCCCAAATTTGATATATATTTGGCCACGGACCCCGATCTGAAAATGTTTTGTACCTCCAGAAGCAAAGATATGAGTAAAAAATGTTTGTTTTAAAAAAATACATATATTCAGAGGTTTTCACAAATGTTCAAAAATAGCAGATCTACAAGCTCATAGCGCGGCACTCAGTGTCTCAGCATCACAAACAAACACAGCTCAATAATACAACATATTCCCTTCACAAACATCACACAACATAGCTCTTCATCCTTACTAGTTGTTGCTTTTCCAAAGGAACATCAAAGTGAAATTACACACAATTCCATCAATTCCTTAATGCTGAACAGCTAATTAGCTAAGCTATCACACCTGTAGAATGGCCATGTTTCACATGACGCTCGTCTGTCACAAGCGTCATGGAACAACTTGTTCCTGGTTTGCGAATTTTTGACATTTACAAGCCGTACATCTACATAAACGTTCACATTTCAAATATAAAGTGCTGACCCCCAAGCCATGTATGTAACCAGTTAAAGTGCACTGGTCTAAGTATCCGTATCGTCCGTATTGTTCAATAAAAAGCTTTTTAATCCGATCACCAGCCATTTTCTCCAATGCTTTCAACTACGCGCCCCTATCGGCTGTGAGGTGTATTGCACTCTGATATATTACAAATAAATAAAATGGCCGCCGATCGGATTAAAAATGCGTTTTATTGAACAATACGGAAGATACGAGTACAGTGCGCCCCAACTTGTTACATCAGTAGCTTGAGGGTCAGCACTTTATATTTGAAATCGGAACGTTAATGTATATGATTGTTGTAATTTGTAAATGTAAAAAAAAAATCGCAAACCAGGAACAAGTGGTTCCATGACTGTCATGGTATGACTCGAGTCATGTTTCAGGCAGGGCTACTGTAGAAACTCACCTCAGTTTTTGTCGGTTGGAGATAATTCATTGTGTTTCCACGGTCTGGTTTTAGCAGTTTTTTTTTACCACCCTGGTAAACATTATGAGTTGTTTAGTTCACTCTTTTTACTTCGAAACATTGCAGAGCTGAGTGTCTGTGAGTGTATTTGTCGGTCGGTGTATTTGTGAGAGAGGGGACGGGCCTGATAATTTGTGGTTCAAATAGCCCCGCCCCTCCCCTCCCCTCCCCTCCCCCCCTGCTTCCTAGGTGGAGCAATTGGCTCTATTCACAGCAGCCATATTATGAAGACATTCACAGGTGTTACCAATGATACTAATGAAGGCTCTGTTCCATTCTGGTCAAACAGAGTCAGGGTGCTGATATTGTGCATGTTGGCCCACTGGAAACACTCTGACTCTGTTACACCAGTGGGTCTACAGTTGGGGTCCAGGGACCCTCATGGGCTTCCAAATGGCCCAAGTGATAATATGGCTGCTGTGCATAGAGCCTATATTAAACCTGGCTTCTATGGCAGGTTTTCTCAAAGTGGGTCCATAGAGCCTATATTAAACCTGGCTTCTATGGCAGGTTTTCTCAAAGTGGGTGCAATCAGTGGTGGAAAAAGTACACAAATGTTTTACTTAAGTAAAAGTATAAATACTGCAACGTACTGTATGTATATATATATATATATATATATATATATATATATATATATACAGTGTCAGTATGCCCCCCCCCCCCCCCCCCCCCCGTGGTGACGACGCCAAGTGTCCGATAATAATACTACAAATAATATGCCAACAACAAAATGGCTCCTATCTTGCATTTGTTTACGGGATGGTATATTGTTTAGAAAGCCAAACTATGTAGTGTTTTCCATATTATTTGAATTTCCAGTGTTTAAAGGTTGTCCTGTCTTTAAGTTGGTCAAAACATTAGCCCTATTTAGAACCTCTCCCTCCGCTATGTAGTGGAGGGAGAGGTTCCGATTGGATTGGAGCTTGTCAAAACATCAACTGTTTGCGTGCATTCTTTAAATCATTATCGTTATCACCCCAAGGAACATAGGAGGCAGTTTATTTTAATCATGTCTATTGTGCGTGCCATGCCATTCATGTACAGTGTTGCACAAATGAGCCAGTGTACTGGGAGCTACTGAAGGTTTCATGTTTTTTATACTGTTTATCCTTATCATTTAAATGCAGAGAGATAAAATGGTAGCACTGTTGAAAAGAAAGCATAAAAAGACTGGGTCTATTCACAGGCGCGAACCCACTACTGAGCGGCACGGGGGCTTTGACCTGCTCCGTTTCCGGCCTGGGCCGATTCACCCCTCCTTAGGCGACCTGGTGGTCCCGAGCTCCCCCAGGAGCACCATATCGATACCGAACTTAGTGCGGACACCCGATCGACATAGTCCACTGCAGCTCAGAACTCCTGAGCTCAAACGATCCGCCAGCTTCAGCCTCCCAGTAACTTGGATTACAGGCGCACGCCACTGCACCCGGCGACAGAGAAAGGGATTTATTGGAGTTTTATATTTGAGAGAAATTACGTCATCGGTTCAAATTATGTTACTATAGTGACATCTAGTGGTGATCTCACTTGATTGCGAGGCCCTATTTATTTTACCCATGTTGTTATGTTGTTTGGTATATAATAATAATAATAATACATAAATACATAGAGACATACAGTAGAATCTACTGTATGTCTCTATGTATTTATGTAGGAGTTGCATAATTTGGAACAACAGTGATCTACTAGATCACTGTTGTTCCAAATTATACAACAGTGATCTACTAGATCACTGTTGTTCCAAATTATGCAACTCCTAAGAAAGGCCTAATTTGGTTGGAGTGAGACACTAACCCAGATCAGTGGTTCTCAAAGTGGGGTCCGGGGGGTCCTTGTGATCCTTGAGAGGGTGTCCCCAACTAAATTTGTTAATATAGCATCAAATTCGGTTTAACAACTTTAAGCCTATTTTATATTTGGCATATTCAAAAAATAACATATCTACAAGCTCACAACACATCACAATGTGACATGTTGTGAGCTTGATATTTTAGAAAAATCTTGATTTTTTTTTTAATGTGGAATGATTTTGAAATGTTTTAACACAAATCTTCTCTTAAATTAAATACACACCAATTTGGGGGTCTTGGACATGTTTGAAAATGAAACTATTTGAGAACCACTGACCCTGATCACACGTAGTTCTTCTAGGAAAGGTAGGCAGGCTCTGTTGCCTCATTGGGTCTTTCAGTGCATTCATCCGTTGAAGATGTTCAGGGTGTGTTCAAGTCCTGTTACTTTCAACACTGTCAATGAATATACTTCAAACTACATTGGAAAACAAGTCTAAGTGGCATCCGGGTGCATCTCAGACTTCATGTGGCCCGTCTATGACGTCAGTCCTCAATGACATTTCATGTCTTTTCATGTAAGGACCCCCAAATTGATGTGGCTATTTGGCCGTGGACCCTCATCTAAAAACAATTTGTGCCAGGGACCTCCAGAAGCAAATATTTGAGATAAAATGTTCGCTTAAATATATTCAAAGATTGTAATAGATTTTTTAGATATACATTTTTTTATCTACAGTATAGGAATGATCTATGATCTACAAGCTCAAGCTTTTAGCGCGGCACAAAGTGACGCATTATGTGCTTGTATATCGGCTTGTAAATCGCCTATTGAAAAGCCAAAATATAAAACATGGTCACAAGTGGTTAAAATGATTGTGACGCTATTAGGTCTATTTTGCCTATTAACACATTTAGCTGGGGACCCCCGACCAGTCTGGTCTGTTTTGTTAACATTGTTGGCCAGTTGGTTTCCTGCTACCGCCTCTCTGCCCTGTTGCCATAGGGCCTGGCCCTCTAGGGCATTGCAGCGGTGGCCATTTTGTGGTTCCACAGATAGAAAGCCCATAGAGATTTATGCAAATATTTATATTAATTATTTTAAAGGCTGGAACCAAGCCATCCAGCTCCTGGTGACTCGTGACCATAAAACATTTGAGTCTGTGTCAAAAAAAAAAGTATGGTTTTCAAATACCTTTTGACAGAAACAAATGTTTTATGGTCATTATTCACAAGGAGCCTGTAATGGCTTGGTTCAAGGCATAATAACTTATACAAAGACTTTCTTAAATCTCTACGGGAAAAGTGTATGGGTTTTCTATCTGTGGCACTACAAAATGGCTGCCACTACTAAGCCCAACTCAGAGAAGCCTGTCTTCTGTTAAGAGGAAATGTAATACATAACATTTATCAGCATGGGATCATCATCAGTTATATATAGCTCAATCAATCGTTAAACAGAATTGTAGACACTCATGAATATACACGTTAGACTTGTTTACTTTATTTTAAACACATATTTCAAAAAAGTTATACAGTGTAGGAAAAAAACACGTGGCAGAGATAAGCAAAAGGGGAATGTTGCTTCTGTTTTTTTCAGTGATACATTTCACCAGTTTGGAATGTGTTGTTCTTCCCTGCTGGACTTAAATAACAATTCCATATTCAGTCACAAGATGGCACTACAGTACATTCATAAACAGTTAGTGTGCTTTCATCACAAAAGTAAAGCAATTATTCATTATTCTTTCAATAGAACGGTCTTCTTCTATTGTGAGAATGACGACCAGAGGATGAAGAGGCAGAGTGGAAAAAAGGGAGTATGGATTTAAACACCGATGAAACGGAACGTAACGCTACAAATTTAAATCCGTTTCCTCAGGGTTGTGCTAAATTCAGTGTTACACATGCTGACATTTCATATTAGCTTATATACATCTATACAGAGGTTCTCAAACGTTTTAATTTCAAGAACCCCTATAACTCTGAGAATGTACAAAATGTACACTGTCCTATTCCATGCAACTGCAATGGAACAATGTGACCTAAACGCACATTCTCGCCCACACTTGTGCATGTTGATTACCATTCACAAAGCTATTTCCACAACCCAAGAGGACATCTATACTGTATATTCTATTCTCTTGGAATGGTCTGGCAGTGATTCATAATATTTTTGGGCGGTGTAGCCGCCCCTATATGTGAGGTTGGGACATTGACAAATGCTGCACTGTGATTGGCCACTGTGATTGGCCACCCATTGTACACCCCTTCCACCCACAATGGGTGGCCCCTGGCTCATTTAATTTTTTTTAAAGTGAGCTTCCATCACTGTGATGACCACTGTGATGACCACACCGCCCACTTCACACTGGGTGTGATTTTTGGGGCGGTGTAGCCGCCCCCTATAAGTGAGTTTTAGACACCGACCAAAAAAATTGTGTACCCCCTAACCCTTCCATTGTTAATGCAAATCGATATTTTTTTCATATCAGCCAATCACATTACAGCTAGTGTCATCACCACTAACTGTAATGTGATTGGCTGACTTTGCAAATTCAGGACTGTGATTGGCTAGCGAAACACATGACACATGTGCAGCCCTATGAATAGCAGTATGGACTTTAAAAAAAGTCATTTATCCTTTTTTTAAAGTGAGTCATGTTGTGATGATCACACACCGCCCACTTCACACTGGGTGTGATTTTTTTAATAATAGATGTCAGTGTCAATGGCTGCAATTGTAACCCTGCTTTGACCGTGAAAGTATTTTTTGGTCTTCGATCGATTCGACAGGCAATAGCTATACGTGTTTGATTTGATGTCAATAGACCACAAATATAAGATGACTGCTGGTAGAGATAATTCAGTCCATACCGTTTGCCCATATCTGCATTTTGGTTATCTGCTGAGACTCACTGATTTTCAATGCATGGTGAAATATAAGGCGAATGCTTCCTCACATCCACACCAGTGGTACAACTGAGCCACTTATTTTCCTTACAGCATGTGGATGCATGCAGCCATGCAGGCACCATGTGCATTGATGCACAGAGACACACACACACAAACGAGGCGAGGCCCCGTTGTCTCAAGTTGCATTAAGTGCAACCTCTCAGTTCCACTCACTTATCACAGTCTTCATTAACAGCTGCTGATTGACACGCGCACGCACGTGCATGACCTGTCTGTGTATGGGTCTTGCTACAATATTCGACAGCCCCAGGCTAGCTTGTGAGGAGTGCGAGCCTAACTCACGAACCCTAGCATCCATATTCTGGGGTGAACATTCAGCAAAAATAGTAGATATACAAGCTTGCAACATGTCACAACACACTTGTAGATCTGCTATTTTTGGCAAATGTTCCTCGCAAAATAGGGATGCGAGGGTTCAAGTGGTTAAAATGCACAGTGTGGCTAAAAACTAAAAACCTAATAACTCTGCTTAAAGCTGCAACAGGATATAAGGTTTGTTCTACTTACAAAAAATGCATGCCATGAAACAGCATCTGCATCAGCACAGTGTGAACACAGAAACGATAACACAAAGGTTTGTCATAGTTCACTGCTGCAAAGTGAACCCCTTTTCCAAAATTTAGTTAGTGGAACCGTGGAATGTTTCAACATGTACTTATCCACTTTCAACCTGGCTACCTATTTTGGGCATGTTTTAGTAATTATTCACACATCAACATCAAAAACAACAACGTGTTGTGAGCTTGTAGATCTGCACTTATGCTATCTTTGAAATAGTGCTTAAGTGGTCAAATTAAGGGAATGATTGTACAGGGATGATCTGATGTTTGGCAACACATTGGTATCCCAGCTGGATCATCTGAGGAGAGGAGGTGATTACAACCCAGAAAATGATGCAGCCTTTGTCCTCGTCTCAGGGACTGCTGGTGACACACTGGCAGGTTGGCTATGACTCAGAATCCTGAAGAAAAGAAAAAACATGGAGAATATTACTCATGTTCTCACACACACACACACACACACACACACACACACACACACACACACACACACACACACACACACACACACACATACACACACACACACACACACACACACACACACACACACACACACACACACACACACAGTAAAACAAAGGATTCTGAAGCATTTCCACATAGGGTTCCAAAGAAAGGTTCAGTGAGCTAAACAATACCTCAATAAAATAAGTCTGCATGTAATCAAATCTGCATTAAACAAGTTATCCAATCAGCCTCTAGGGCAGAGACAGACAAAGGATGCGAATGAGAGAAAATCTAATGACCATTCATTTACCATGGAAACGAGATACTGAGACATAATAATGTTGGTCATTATAATTCAGGTTTCTTTAAAAAGCAGATATGGCTCAACAATAAAAAATATATAAAATAATAAAAATAAACCGTAGGCCTACAGTATGTACTCAAAGGACACGTTTTAACGATTCTTGGGCAGGAGCTGATTGTGAATGGAAAATGTAACATGCATTCCTTTACAATGTTAATAAAAATTAAAAGAAGTAGCTTAGAAACCTCTCCATGGAAACCCTTTTGCCACCATCTGAACAGTACATCAGGGCTGTAGGTACACAACACCCTGTCCTACTGAGCACACATTCAGTCTGCTCTGTTTGCGGCACCATCCATCATTTTAGCCAAGAGCACTGAGCATTGACATTACCTTTGTCCATTGGCTTATCAAGAAATACTGGTCAAGATATTGGCTCAGAGGTTTTGTTGGAAACCTAATAAACAGTTCTTGGCTATATACGGTATGAAAGAAAGTTGGACCACAGGTTTTCAAAGTGGGGCCAATTGGAAAGGAGAATAAATACAAATAAATGAGTGTAATTCAAATTCAATTCAAGAGATTATTGTGCTAGCTGAACCACATTCAACCTGGCATTCAGCAAGTCATTATTGTCAAAACCGTTTCATAAATATCTAAAATCGGTTGTAGGAGCAGTAGGAGGGCCGCAGTGAGAGGCTATATGCTATTTGAGGGTCCTTAGCATGGGAAAGTTTGGGAACCCCAGATATATAGACTAAAGGTGAGGAGATGAGGCACACCTGTGATGTAAACCTGTGCTGTGACAAATAAAACTGATTCACACACATCAGTCTCAAATACAGGAAGTTGAAGCTCTTTCTGCAATACAAGCTGATGTGTATGAAAACCCCATAAATCTCTCTCTCTCACACACACACACACACACACACACACACACACACACACACACACACACACACACACACACACACACACACACACACACACACACACACACACACACACACACACACACACACACACACACACACACACACACACACACACACACACACACACAGCACCCTAGAGAGATGGAGGAGGACAGTGGGTGGCTTAAGAGGGAGATAAGACAGACAGCAAAATTGACTGGCTTCTTGATTTACAGTGAGCCAGCCAGTAGTGAGCAAGCATGCATGCACGCACGCACACACACACGCACGTGTGTGAGAGAGAGAAAGTATATACTTTTGCTTACTTTCACTGAGGGCTGGGGACTGAGCCTCAGGAATGCAAACACATTGTTGTCCTCCTTTGATTGAAAGAAATCCTCATAGTCCTGAAGGGAAACACCGCAACATATAAATACACAGGTTACATAACCGCTATACAAGTCTGTAAAATGGGTTATAACATCAACTAAATGTGCCCTGAGGTACACACTTCCATCGCTCCTCTGACATCCAATAGTCGGCTCATTCTGGCGTCATCAGCGAGTAGCTTCTGCTGTATTACTACATTGGCAGGGAAGACTGAGAGCGAACCAGAGCAGATAATCTGTCCCATCCAGTGACTGGATTATGACAGGATTACACAGTAACGTGCAAGCTCAGCAGAGGGCATAAAATGGTTTTACCTCACACAAAGTGCTCACTGATCCACGTTAATATTAATTTGCACAATCTTGTGCTACCACTATGCAGCTAATTGTTTATGCCCTATATTTAACTTGGCATTGGCCATGAATAATAAAATATAACGAAAAACAAACAACGGTAAATACATTGGCCCACAATGCATCTTTTAATTCAAATACAGAAAATGCTTATAAAAGTTCAAAACTGTCCCCAAACAACATTCAACACCGCAAGGTTTCAATAAAGTGTGGATACAAATATTATATATATATATTCACTGTTAGCCAAGGCCATACTGTCTTTATATTCAGGTGTACTAGGCTGTGTAAGGAGCGGTCTTGTGAGAAATGTTGACTTAATCGTGTTATTCATCCTTGGCCTTGCACTAACAATCTGAATATTATAGAACCAAGACGCCACTGTATGCTGGCCTGCTATTTATTATTATGAGTAGAGCTTGGCTCTATGACACAAGCTCCCCTCTTATCTATGTGTAGAACTATGGTCTGATCCCGGCATTTAGCAGAGAACTACTTGACAACTGACCTGTGTGTTTAATGTACTTCTCCCATGAACAAAAAAAACGAAATAAAAACAAAAACTAACAAATATTTAAAAACGATAATAACTCTGCTATAATGACATGCCCAAAATAGAGACTCCAGATTGGAAATGGTTAACCACTTGAAAACTTTCCAAAAATAGCAGATCACATTGCGACACATTAGGAGCTTGTTGATCGGCTATTTTTGGCAAAGAGATTTGGTGTAGACGGAAAAAGCGGTCCAAGTACAGTTGTCTGATTTAGAATAGAGGGTTTAAGTGGTAAGTAAGACTCAGTTCATACCCCACAGTAGAGGTCCTCGTTGAAGATCTGTGGTGGCACTGGGTTGCCCTTCTCCGGTTGCTTGTCCTGGGGGATGTTCCGGTTCATCCACAGCCGCTGCTCTTCCACTGTGATGTCTACTTCCTGGAAGCAAATACGATTGGACTCCAGGAAGCCCACAACATCCTGCTGATGCTTCTTCACCTAAAAGGGTGTGGAGGATAAATGGAGGTTGAGGAGGGTGGAGGAGAGAAGAGGGTCAAAAGAAGGTAATGGAGTTAATTAATGAATACATTATCATAACAGGCCTGAGAATATATACTTTATGACAGTCAGGTTCTAAAACTTTTTCATCTCAATTAGTATTTGGCCACGGACTCCCACCTATATCTTTTTCACAAGTGAGCTTGTAGACCGGAAAACCCCTCAAGGACCTCCAGGGGTCCCCGGACCCCACTTTGAGAACCACTGCTTTATGATATCATTAACAAAATCCTTTAGTTCATTCAACCTGCCCTATTCCCTGTGCAATTCTGACATGGCTAAATTAACACTGCAGATTTTCCTGTGTATGATTTCCCATGCAGTGTGCTTATCTGTAGACTGTACGTGACATCCTACTGTATATTGGTCTTGCTTTGCCATGGGGTCACATGTTTAATACACTCCTGTAATGACAGACGGTAAGCTCACACAGCTACATGGGTTCACAATGCACATGCTGTGCAAAGGCACATCACGCACACATAGTGCACAATATTGATTCCATTGTCTCTGTCTAGACTGTAATGTGGGCATTATCGGGGGACCTTGGGTTTTGAAGCCATCCTTTTTCCATTTCTTTAATCTAGTTTTAGATCAACATGACTAGATTACAGGAGTGGCACATCTAAGCTACTTTTCAATGCTGACATATTTCTTGTCATGTTTTCATCTGTACTGCATTGGACCAGTTGACAGTAAACATGATATCTGTCTATTCTTGTAGCACTTCGTTTTATTTGTTTGATTTATAGTTTGCCCTGTATTGTACATCTCTGCTGTCAGACAGAAACCAGCTAACTAGGAGGTTTTGTTCATTATTGATAAGAACAGCTGAATGGGCCTCCAAGCTCACAATGAGGTTGGAGGTCAAAAAGGTGTGGAGCCTGGAGTTAGCTGGTTAGAGAAAACCAGCTAACTTCACCCCCCTTTGGTGGAGTTAGCTGGTTTAGCAGAAAGCACATAGGCATTAATATCTCCCTTAGAAAGTGCGGGCCTGGGTCCTAAATACTAAACTAGAGAGAACTTCAAAGGGACTCATATTTTTGGCTTGAGTTGAAATAACCAGATCTTAAAGTTACAGTCAGGCCCAACGGTGTTCTTCAAGATGGTATGACAACTGTACACATAAACCATGTGTGCAGGGAAACTGTTTGGATTTGTGTTTGTGAGTTTGAGAAAATATACATCCTCATATGGTGATGTCTGAAGAGATGGAAAACTCCCACGCTTCTCATGGGTTATTAACACACACACACACACACACACACACACACACACACACACACACACACACACACACACACACACACACACACACACACACACACACACACACACACACACACACACACACACACACACACACACACACACACACACACACACACACACACACACTTCCTGTGCTCTACTGACGCCAGTGATCATGTTGAGAGAGCAGGGTGGGTTGGTGGATCATCCCCTTTCTTCCCAGGAACAAAATCATCTCACAAATCACAAGCATTGTGAGAAATATCCTATCCTATAATCATTTGTGTATTCCACTTGTGTGCATTCAATAATTCTATCTATACGGAAGCTTTCACAGTGATTATGAACACATTCCATTTATGGAGACACAAGTTCTACCAATTCCTCTGCTTTACCATTCACTACATTTAACTAAAATGATGATGTCCCATCAAAAAGCCTCCTCTGCAAGAAGTACATAGTTTGCAGAGACCAAACCCAGATGAGGATGTACTGTATGGTCTGTGTGTGGGTATGAGCATGTGCGTGTTTTGTTTTAAGGATGGTGCTGCCTACAATGAGGCTATTGTTCTGCCTTAAACACAAAGGATTGTCAGAGGATTGCTCTGAATAATCCTTAGTTTAGAGTAGACACTCAAACACCCAAACAATACAATACAATAACAGCATGCCAGACATCTATTGTCTTTTGAAATAGCGTCTCACTATCAGTATATTACCATAAAACAGCAGTAATTGGACCCTTGACCGACAGAAACTGTAAATAACAATCTGCAAGGACATATAGACATTTTTATATGGATACAGATATTTTGTTCAGGTGAGAAGTTAAAACATACCAACAGTTGCTTGAGTGTCTATAAACACACCAAGCATCTACTGTAGCCCCAAGCTGAACAGACAGCATGTGTGTAAATAATGAAAGAGGTGCCCCTGGTGAGTGGGAGTGATTTTATGTCAAGAGAAGGATGTATTCAGATTAGCGTGAATACATACATATGTGTAAAACATACACTGCTTGACTACACAATGATACAAGCATTGTTTTGGTACTACTCTGATGCATGGATTAAGCATCGTGCGTGCGTACGTGCACACAGCATGATAGTGAAAGAGAGAGGTTTGTGATTGCACGGAGATAAACATTGAAACTGTGGATTTTGTGGCGAGTAGTGGAGGGGATGACATTGCACTTCATTCATTGTGGACCGATGATTTCTGCCTCACTAATCTGCTCTCATTAATCTGGGAACTGTGGCGCCGCATTTCTTTTGATTAGTTGTTCTCTCTCTCATGCGCGCCTCTCTCTCCCTCTCTCTCTCTCTGCCTCTTTCACTTTGCTGTTCTCTCTTCCTAAGTTAGCCAGACCCAAGACACAAACACACACATCCAGTTTGCAGGTTTTAAATCAAATGAGGAATGCCTGTCACCTCCCATATTTCCTCTTTAATGCAGTTTCACCTCTAATTCAATTCAACAGAGCTGAAAATTGCATTTCACATGAGCTCACCATCACTAACACGGAGCTGACCCGTTTTCCCGAACAGCCTCCCTATTCAAGTGTACATGAGTGTGTGTGTGAGGTGTATGTGTGTGTCATAGGATTAAAAATAACTCCTTTGTAAACAATAAAAGATTGTGTTGCCCCACTCCAGACACAAGTGAGCATGATAAACTAAATATATTACTCATTTGTGCTATTACCTAAGACTTTAAGAATTCAATCTGCTCCCACTCTATAACATCAACCCCCATATGGGCTAAAGATAAGAGCCTGGAGAATGTCCAACCAGAAATACTGAACACCTTTGATTTAAAATAGAGAAAACACTTTAGTAATGTGATGTGTTTGCGTGCATGTCAGATTGTGTGCATGTGTTGACGCATAAGGAAACAACCAAACTACTGACAGTAGATCTTTTAGTATAGTATACTGTAGCATAGCATAGTATATACCCCTCTAGGCAATATACAAAGGCTACTGGTTAAGAACAAAACGCCGAATATTTACTTGTTTGCACATGAAACATGCACTTTGCACTGCCTGTAAAAAAAAGTGATAAACGTAAAACAAAGCAGCAAAAAACCCTGCAGAAGAGCAATGCCTGACATCTCGACTAGGTGTAAAACCTCATATTACATATTATTGGTTATAATTGATAAATGCATGGAATAATTAAATTAAAACTAATCTGTAGGTCTGTCATAACTCTATGGTACCCTGTGCTTCATGAAGACTGGCCTTTTGTGCAATAAGTTGTTGCATCTCTTATCTCTCACTTTCACTCACTATCTCCAGCAGTTTTGACACAAACATTTCCCAACAAATATTATTCAATTAATATGGCTATATTTCAAAGAAAATATGTAAAGTGTCTAGTAGTAGCCTACATACATTGAGCGAGGTGCACAGTGATTAGCAATGGGGTAAAGTAAATGAGTACATTAACTAGGTACTGTACTTAAATACAATTTTGAGGTATTTTTACTTTACTGGAGTATTTCCAAATTTCAGTACCAGCTACTCCCCTACATCTCAGAGGCAAATATTGTACTTTTACTCCCTATAATCATTTGAAAACGTTAGTTATTAGGTATTTTGTAGATTTTGATTATCATCAATACAAAATATACATTAACCACTTCAGCCCTATATATATATTTCGGCCATTTGAAAACAGCCTATCTACAAGCTCATGATGCACCACATTGTGAGCTTGTAGATCTGCTATTTTCTAAGGATGTTTGTACATTTGAAAACTTGAAATGGGACATTCTGCATAATGAGTACTTTTACTTTTGGTAAGTATATTTTGATGACAATACTTTTGTACTTTTACTGAAGTAAATTTTGATTACCGGACTTTTACTTGTAACAGATATTTCTACATTGCAGTATTGATACTTTACTGAGTAAACAAATGTGAGTACTTTCTTCCACACGGTCTGTTATGGCACAGTGATTAGTTTATCTCTGCGCGCATCTAGCTCGCACTTAAACATAAACACTCCTCTGTTTGTTCCTTCCCTGTATAAACAGGATTTTTACAGATGTCCTTGTTTTACATAAGCCATATATCACTCAGATTAAATCACAACGCCCATACGATCTAAAGCTATATACTCACCGCCACAGAGCCAGTGGAAGAGGCGATGTAAACCTTGATGACCATTTTAATCCTAAATCAACGCCACGCAACAAGCAAAGTCTCTTTTTTTTTACTGATTCGTTCTAAGGAAACATCAGCTCCAATAAACACGATATGCGTTTCCCTTTCACGTCCACGGAGACTGTCATTCAGATGGAGGTGCGTGTGCGTCTCTAATATTTATACTACTGTGGCATGAATCATGACAATAACACGGTGCTCAGTGCGTTTCAGCTGTCTGAATCAACTACTGAGCTTCACTCCTCCAGCTGGTCTTCTGTCGTCATTATCAGTACTAGTAACCTTGATCCGAGGGATGACGGGAAATGTAGTTCTTTAACTACATACCGTACATTTGTATATATTGTTTTTAATCGATTTTGTTTCTTTCATTGTGTAATATAATTATAAACAGTAACAGTTGCTATCATGAATTTCATATCGCTTTGTGTGCATGTTCAAATGATTTGGTATTTGTATTATATTTATTTATTTAACAAAATAATAATAAAAATAATAAATTATAATAATAATGTTGTTTTCCTCAAATTATTTGAGCTTTATCGAACAGTTATTGTAACAGCGCCTCCGTGGTGGGTAACAGGATAGGTGGGCACCAAGGAAGAGTGGGCACCTCGGTGTTAAATTGGCTATTTTTTCCAAAATGTTAAAAAAAATATATATATTTGGAAAATGTTTTTAAGTAAAGTAAAGTATATGCATGATTAGAACATGCTTGAACATTCGACAATTAAGGTCTAATATTCTACAATAGCTACAAATTGCTACAACACCTGTATATCCAGTCATTTTGGGGCATACAAAAGAAGTTGAAGGATAACATTTAGTCTGATAATGATGTACCGTGCATGTTCACATCATGTATACTTTCCATTACTTACTTAAAGACAATTTTTCAAGTATTTATTTTTTCTACATTTTGGACAAAATAGCCCAACTTACAAGTGCCCACCTATCCCGTCTCCCCCTGGTGGTGCCAGCCCAGAAGTGCAACGGAACGCAGCTAGCCGTTGCCATGGAGTAGCGTCGGTGACAGCCATAGAGCCATAGGGCCAGGACAGTGAAGGACTAGGCGTGGGCTCACACTCCGCTTTTGCGACTCTTTTAATTATAGGATCGTAAAATACCACATATTCTAAAAACATTCATCACGATCCAATCGCTGAATTAAGTAAGGGGAGGGCCAGTCATGTGTGTGGATAACGTTAAAAGTAACTGCTAGTTTGGTCATTTAGCTGGCTATGCTGCTAGCTTTGTTGTTGTAGAGGCTTTTTTAACAACGGCTAGTCCAGCCAACATGCTTATTTACTAATGTAACGCGTTTATACGGAACAAAGAGGACTGCCAGGGGGTCGAAGAGTGAAGCTGAATACGGAAAAGGTTGGTTGCTGGTGAATATGCTGTCTATAACACATTTCCACCTGTTGATGATAGCCGCTAGTTTTTAGTGTTTCATGCTAGGCAGCAGCTTACGTTATATTAGCTAATAACACGTTAGTTCCTGTCAAAGAGAGGTTTGAATGCAGTTACTCTCAACCAGCTGTATTCAATTCACTTTAACTTTGGAGATGTGATCTTCTACTAATTATGACATAGAGTGTAATGGGGTTTACATGATTTATTGACATCCAGCAATGTGCCTGTTGCCAGAAGACGGCCTGTTGTGTTTAATCCCATCTGTCACTGAACTTCGGTGACAGATGGGATTAAACACAACAAAAACAAAAACAGGAATTTTATGAGCAGCTTGTTGTGTGGCTAGTGACTGAAGTCACCAGCAGTACAACAGCTGCTCATACAGTGTATTTTTTTGTTTTGTTTACACCATTGCATTTTTTTAAACTACACATTTAAATATAATATTCCAAGATGGGTTAAGATTTTGCGTGATGATCGAGAATAGGAGAATAACGATGACGTGATTATTTAGGCATTATAGACGTTCTTATCCAGGCCAGAACCTAAACAAAGTGGAATAAAATAAATGGCATGAAGTCTAGTCAGTCTTCATCATCAACAATAACAACAACAACAACAACAACAACAACAACAGTCAAGCAAATACAGTGCAAAGAAGACAATTAGGCAGTGCTAAGTACAGTAACTCAGGTACAACATCAAGCACTTAGCCTTGAATTTAATGTCAAGTCTAATCTGTGCATGCCCTGTGTGCTTAGCAACAAATGATCTGGCCTCTCAATAAGTCATCAGAGCACCCATCATTTGTGTGCAATCAGTGGCAGCAGCAGAGAGGATCAGTGCTATAATACATCATTGACCCTCATGGAAAGTTCCGCTTCTCATGTTCAGTCGCTTAGTGACCAAGACGCACACTATAATAGCAAGCAAGCCAGTTGGCCCAGCTTCTTATTACAGTTTTGGCAGCATATTTAAATAACTTTACTCTTCTTTGTCCAGAACAGATGATGAACTTAAGTCGTCGCTAGGATATTTAATGCCCAGTTGTACAGTACTTAGTGGGTAACATGCCCTTGTTATTGTAATTAATGCAAAATAGTATCTGTTGTTTGATTATTAATTAAATATGTTTATTTGCGACCTTGTGTGTGTAATTTCCTCTTTTTCCATCCATAAAGTGTTTCCAGAACAAGCCAAAAAGTCATGGAATCAGAAAACACCACCCACACCTACGAAGACAACCGGGATGCTGAACAAAGTCGACATTCCCTGCGGACCGCAGGGAAAAATTCTCAAGCGTCATCATTCCAAAGTACAAAACGTAGCAGTAGCCATCGGGACAAGAACCGGGACGCTGATGAAAAGGAGAGCTCTGCTTTGGACAGGTCCAAAACCCGGATCTGGGATCCCGATCCAGACCCAGACCGGGATAGGATGTCAGATGAAGAAAGACGGAGAAGCAGCAGGTCATTTTATTCTGATAACTATGAGAATGAGTCACTTTCTGAGCGCTCACTTTCACCATACTCTCGGTCCAGGACACCATCCCCATCTCCACCCAGAGGGGGGCAGGCCAAGAAGATAACTAACAGCCCCTGCTACAAGAAAGGTGGGTAAAGCACCAGGAACGCAGACACACACAATCAATCAATAGCAATCAATTCATGAATTCGACTATTGTGGCCATCAGTCAAACATTTGTTTTTGAAATGTAGTTGACTTTCCAGTAGATGGCAGCATAGCACTCATTTCCAGTATTGTGGCATCTGGGAAGAATGTGAGAACCCACGTCTTACACTACTGACAAAGACAATGGAAAAGGAAGACTCGCAAACTTCGATTGATCTCCTGTATCTGTGTAACATGGGCCCCCACCCCTTTTGGTGGAAGTAGGTAGTGAATCTCTTAATTCCAAAGGAGAAGTGAATAGGGTGAGGGGGTGGGTTGGGGTTGGGGAGAGACAACCATGATCAATTAGGAGACCATTTTGTGTACCAGTTTTCGTAGGCTATACTAGTGGCGAGGGGTGCGACAGGCTATCTTGGTATATTAAGGATC
The DNA here is from genome assembly GCF_963454915.1 of Gymnoscopelus microlampas. Lineage (NCBI taxonomy): Eukaryota > Metazoa > Chordata > Actinopteri > Myctophiformes > Myctophidae > Gymnoscopelus > Gymnoscopelus microlampas. The sequence continues at coordinate 27,071,698 of NC_139953.1, forward strand.
TTTGGTACTGATGAATATGAAGTGCACATGACAAGCAATTTAATGCGTTCAGTTTTGAGTCACGAAACGCAGGATTTTCATTATTCCCATTAGGATGGTTTAGAAAAGAGGTCGGAAAATGTATTGATTATCTTTGTAATGAATATAGGCTTAGTTGATGAAAGTTGTTAAAGTTTGATCAATCTCACCGCCGTTTTTTGGGGGCTACATTATCAGTTATTGTGCATAATCTTGTCTATCCCCAGGTACATCCATTCAGATGCACTTTTATGTCGATGCCATCAGTTAATGTTGTCTATTAACCATCCCCAAAAGAAAAAATATTATGTTCATTATTTATGCGCTCTGTTCCCCTGTCTCGCAGCGGCTGTGGCGCGTCGGGGTGCGCCTCGCCTGCAGCGTCCTGGCGGTGGGACCCACTCCCAGCAGCATCGATTGGGGGTGCGCTCTCAGAGCAAAGACTCCACGGCGCCCTCGAAAGACCTGGACTTGGTCACCAAGCGCCTGCTGTCGGCTCGTCTGCTGAAAATCAACGAGCTGCGAAACTCCCTCGCTGAGCTGCAGCTGCGCACCGACGAAGTACAGAAGGAAAACCGCATCCTGAGACAGGTATCTCAACTTTGGACTTGCAGAGTTCTATTAATCCTCAGAATTTTGCTGTGTATTTATGAGCTTTGGTTGAATCGCTGTTAAAGACCTCCTGCATGAGGGCACCACGTGCATCCTTCATATAGCTGCAGCATCCTCGGTTCGATTATGGCTTGAATACCTGTGTTCCATGTCATGCCCCTCTCTGCCCTCAGTTTCCTGTCTCTTTTTACTGCCAGGAATAGTATGTATAGTTTATCATTAATGGGGGGCGGGTGATCAGTTCAGTTCGTAAGTGCTTGGTAAATGATAAACTTTTGATAAACAATGCAGCCTCATGTAAGATGAAGCAACATTGTGAGCTGCTGAGTATATAATTAGTTATTTTGAAGATGGACACAAACACATGCAAATGATAAGAAAGTTTATCCTAAGAAATGCTGTAAAAACACTTTTTAAGGGACTTGGAAGATCTAATTATTCTGTCTTTATTTCTCCCTCTGTAAGAGTTTAATATAATAATTATCATTTTAAAACATCCATCTCTCTTCCAACCCTCCTTCAGCTCCAGGTACGTCAGGAGAAGGCCCTGCACCACTATGATGACACTGAGAGCCAGATCACCCAGCTGCTGTCTCGCCACAACAACGAGACACACGCGTTGCGTGAGCGGCTGCGGCGGGCACAGGAGCGTGAGAGGGTGGTGGAGCGACAGCTCAAGTCCAGCGATGAGCGGCTGCAGAGGAGCCAGGCGGCCGGCGCCCGGCTGAAGAAGCTGGCCGAGCAGCGGGAGCTCGGACCCAGGGAGGAGCTGAGCCGCCAGCTGGAGGAACAAAAGACACAAACCCTGGAGGGAGAACGCAAGATAAAGGTGATGCCCTCTACAGCGTGGCCTGTAATAGGGTTTGTCTGTATGTAATGTATGCACGAAGAGCGTTAAAGTTGAATCATAGTTGAAAATCTATGCATGCAACATTGATGCAACATGCACACAAGTAGCCAGCCTATTTCTTCACAATCTGTGAGTAGTAGCTTACTATCGATAGCTAAAGATTTGGACAGGGAGGCTATGCTGTTTAGTAGACTATCTTCTTTTTTTTATCTATCTTTTTTATGCCGTGGCTCTGTAGGAGGCGAGGTGTGCCATCCAGAAATGGGTCTGTGGGTCTGTGTGTGTGTGTGTGTGTGTGTGTGTCCGGGGCTAATCTCGCAAAACGCTGGACTGATTAATTAGCGCCACGTTCCTTGTATTTTTTAGTTGATATTTGGAATCAGTGGCGGCTGGATCGGACTAAAACCTTGCCCAAGTATGGAGATGACTGAGGTCAAAGCATTGATGTTGTAGATGACTGACATCACAGATTGGTGTGTGCGTGCATGTGTGTTTGTAGGAGCTGGAACGCAGCATGGAGCTCAGCAGCAGTAGTTACCAGAGGCAGCTTTCTGCAGAGAAAAGGAAGTATGTCAACGCTCAGGATGCGATCATGGCTCTGCAGGAAGATCTTACACGACTGGGCAGCAAACTCAAGGTATACACATGCATAGAAATATGTGCACACAAATACTCACTTGCATACATCTTTGTGCGCACACAGATTCATAGTATGAACTGGCTAATTCTCCATTATAATAATGTAATTTCCGTCCCTATCAGGAGAAAGAGAGAGAGCTGGATTCCAGAAACATCTATGCCAACCGCATGGTGAAGCCCACATCTAGAAAAGATAATGACAGCGACATAAAAAGTACAGGTTTGTTGTGGTGCATAGTTGTTGGTTATGAGTTGTTTGAGCGTAAGCTGTTTATATTGTCACAGATGCTGCATCATTTCCTGGGATGGTTTTGAAGGGACTTGTGGGAAATGATGGATGTTTGTCCCACATACTATAGTCTCCAGTAGGAACAGCACCAAGGCAGTGCAGACAGAAGACGGGATGTCCAGTCTGGACTTCCCCACCCCTCCACCCATCACGCCTGATGGCAACAACGAACAGGCGCCCAATGGCTACCTATCGCTCAAGGTAAAGTTTGTCTACTTCTAGGCTCCATCTTCACTGCCCAGTGCCCACATTTCAGCCTTCTGTTAAAATAATTATTCATTGACTCCTCCCAGGGATCTGTACATGGCCCCCTCTATCCATTGTTAAAATACTAATTATTTTATAATTAACTACATTGATTAGTCTGATTAATCTTACTCTATCACTGAAATAAGTTTTTTTTGCCCCCTCTCTTACTTTCCTCTACAGGAGCTCGACGAGGTGGACAGAAAACAGAGTGAAACGGAGGAAAGGAAGGCTCTAGAGCGGGAACAGCAGAGGAGGAAAGGTGTGGAACGGGAAAATGGCAAGGAGAGAGAGCGGGAGAAAGACAAGAAACGGCCACTAGACAGGGAATTGAATGCCTTGGAGGCGAAAGCCAGGACACTAAGAGACGGTAAGCTTGTACAGGCACCATATTTTTTGCTCAGGTGCGTCATGCACTGACTGACTAGGACAAACGTTCTCATAGTGTCAGTACAGCAGATGGTCAACTTTAATGACTTTATTCCTCGAAAATGTAAAGGGTAGATGCCATCAGTTCAGGTGTGGCTCTGCTTAAGCCCAAAGTTTATTTGGTTGATATAGAGGTTTCTTTGGTTGATACAGATGTTTCTTTGACTGATATGTTGTGGAGATTTCTTATTAAAACATTAAACTTGAATTAAACACACCACTATTTCCACAGGCCGGCAGAAAGAGAAGGAGGAGGGTGGAAACACTTTGAACCGGAAGGACGAAGAGAACAGGAGGAACGGCCGCGAGCCTCCGTCCACTCAGCATGTGGCAGAGGAGGAACGGTATAAGAAAGAGCAGCTCCTGGCCAGGATGCATGAGATAGACGGTCAGAACCAGCTTCTGCAGGACCCTGTGTTCACCGAGACCGAGTCCAGCCTTTCCCAGTCCGGTGTCGGCGGTACCGCAGTCCAGTCCCCACCTCGCTTTACCGAATCAAGGAACCAGAACCCTGCCATCTTCAGCTTCACGGAACCAGAGGAGTCGAGTTTGCGCGCGGGCGCCGGGAGCCGGGAAGGGGGTAGGAGGAGCGTGGCCATAGACGGTGGAGCGGGAACATTCGGGGTTGGGAGGAGAGGCACGCGGGCTCAAACCTCCAATGAGGACATGGCATTTGGAAGCTACGCCCCATCCTTCGGACGCCCGGCCGCTCGAAGCTCCTCCGGCTTCCCTCCACCTCCACCTCCACCTCCTCCCAGAGAGGACAGGGACTCCACCTTAGAGCCAATAGGGGTCAGCGGAGTCCGAGGGATGGAGAAAGACAGGGACAGAGGGGAGGGGAAGGACAGGAAGTCAAACCTGATGCAGCAGCTGTTCGGAGCCCTGGCCACGCCCGTCACCGACAACACCGCCTCCAATAAGATGGAGGTTCTCAGTAGCCCTCCCACCACCAATGGGATACGCGCAAGAAGGGAGGGACTGTTAAACTTCAACTCATTGTCACCTGCCCCCGCCACCCCCCCAGCACCCATGCTGGGCACCCTGCATGTAGCCCAGAGCAAGCCCACGGTCCGCGCTATCGCCTCGTTCGATGACGACATCGAGGAGCTCACTTTGTGATTTGCTCTGATTGGACGTTTAAGCACAACTCGTGCTGTCTGGAGGTGATATTGTGATTCGCTGTGATTGTAGGTGGAGGCTGTCATTGCTTCTGATGAAGCTAAACTTAATACAGCACCACTGGATGTGAGTTTCATTTATATTCACTGTAATGACAAATTGACAATCATTTCAACATTACTACAAGTTGAACAAATTGACAATCATTTCAACATTACTACAAGTTGAACAAGTCATGTATCTGAAATCCATATGATGTAAACTGATATAAATATGAAGAAAGTTCTGAATGATAAAATATATATGGTTGCCATATCTATGTACTCAGGTAAAAGAGCGTACATTCATGTTTACATCATTATATGTGAAAGACAAAGTAATATGGCTTATAAGAGTAATGTATTTTGTTTTAATATCTTCAGATCAGTTTATGGGTATGAAATACATTGAGTTGTTGTCTCTGGGAGCAGTGTTGGCCAAGTTACTCAGGAAGTGTAAAAAGTGACTTATTTACTTATTACTATTTTTAAAAGTAATAATATTACTTTCATTGTTATATAAAAAGTAAATAGTTATGTTACTCATTATAGTAATATATACATTTTGCTACCCACCCCACAAGTTATGTACAAGAAAACCTGTTTAGCACTTTATTGGAACAATAGTTCCACCACAATAGTTCCACCTCCTCATGGGAGGAATCACCAATGAGCCAAATTGCACACATTTCTTTCTTTGAAACCACACACACACACACACACACACACACACACACACACACACACACACACACACACACACACACACACACACACACACACACACACACACACACACACACACACACACACACACACACACACACACACACACACACACACACACACACACCAAAGTGTGTTCTGGTAACTCTAATGGAGAGGTACTTTGATGAATAATAATTACACTTGACAATTATAGTCCCTTAAACTACTTATTACTGGGGAAAGTATTACAGTAATACATTACTTAGTAATATGTTGCTGCCCAACATTTTCTGGGAGTGCATTACCTTTCAAACCTGTGATTCGGTTTAATGTTTCTTGCACCTACAGTATAGCTATCAATATACTGTATATTTCATTATTTCAATGTTAGACGTTTCTGTGTGAAATTAGGAGTTTGAGAGTCATGAATGCAGTAATCTTCATGGTGCAGACTTGGAGTATGTCATCTAATAAGAATGTATAGTGAGTGGTATTTAAATGTATGTTTCACATGTATAGGACAATATTATGTTGAGAACACGTTCTGTTGTTTTAGACTTAAAGGACTGGAAGGGCTTGTTTTCTCCTGGCATATATCTCTTACGACACCTAATAAATAAAATGCATCTCTAGCTATTCTTAATATTTATACATATGGAAACAAGGTAATGCTCTGCCAAATGTGGAACTATTAAAGAACAGGAGTTCAAATCTTGTACACTCATATTTGTGTGTAACCTACAGGAAAGTGGAAGATAGTTGTTTTAGTGTTGATAGTGTAATGTTGATATCAGTAGCCTACCATTTGCTCCTGATTTCAGACAATCAAAAACAAACTGCAAACTAGTTGTTGAAATGGATGGAGTCAGTTATTTATATTTTATTGGCTACCTGGGTGATTTGTATGGACAAAATGGGTGTTCTGCTATCCACATTTTATTTATGTTATTTTGTTTCTGGAATAATTAAACATACCCTATAGGCTACCTGCATAGAATGTGGGGCCAATGGAAACGTTTCTTTTTTTATCTGATTAAGTTGTGAATATTTACGTCTTACTTTTTTTGTTTTGTGTTTGTTTGTTTTTACTTTTTGTACAACTAGCATCGTTGTTTGTAAAACGTCATTTGTTGCGTTTTGATGAATTAAAATAATAAAGTGAAACCGTTGCCTGACCGTGGCGCAATTGCAGCAGAAATATCATTAGGGAGTCTGGGATAGCTAGGGATCAGTGGTAGAAGTACTCAGATATTTCTTAAGTAGCAATACCACAATATAAAATATTCGGTTTAGTCTGTTATTAAGTAAAAGGCCTGTGTTCAAAATGTTACTTGAGTAAAAGTACAAAAGTATTGGCATCAAAATATACTTAAAGTACCAACTGTAAAAGTACTACTTTAAAATAGCAGATCTACAAGCTCACAACACAATGCGTCATGATTGGACAAGTTGTGAGCTTGTAGATCTGCTATTTTCATGTATAAAATAGGACTGAAGTGGTTCATGTATGTTTTATGATATAATCATTTATATCTACAAGCAACTAGTAACTATAAATTTTCCCAATAATTGTAGTGGAGTAAAAGTACAATATTTACCTCTGAGATGTAGTGGAATAGAAGTGAAAGTACTGAAAATTGGAAATACTCCAGTAAAGTAAAAAAACAACAACTCCAAATTGTACTTAAGTACAGTACTTGAGTACATGTACTTAGTTACTTTCCACCACTGGGAGTCTGGTATAGCCAGGGATTCCTGCGACGTCTCCAAGCAACCACAACCTGACGCAACCTAACGGCCCCTCCTCCGGTCCCTGCATGTGTTCAAAAACAAGTGGACCGACAGGACAGCCGGACTGAAGCGGGAATGTGCAGGAAGGATCACAGGATAGGATCATATTCATATCATGGTGGCTCCTAGGCAGCGCAGATCTCACATCATCTTCCCCTGATGAGGCTGATGTGGATCAAGACAGAGTGACACAGCCTAGAAGTTCGACTGCGCAACGCGAAGAATCCTGCAGGTACAGACAATAACGAAACAATAACCGTTCGCATGATCGCAATTATCCAATTTTACAGATTGGCAAACCTTGAAATGATATCTTGAAATCCAGAATATATTTGATTTAATTGATGTCTATTAGCAATTTAGCATACAACAGATGTGGCATGCATGCGCCACAGTTAACTGGGGTGGTGATGTGTCAGCCTTCTACTAGTGGTGGTAAAAAGCACTCACATGTTTTACTTAATTAAACGTATCAATATTGCAATGTAGAATACTCTGTTAAAAGTCTGGAATAAAAAAATTACTTGAGTAAAAGTATTGGTATAAAATGTACTTTAAAGTACCAAAAGTAGAAAGTACTCATTATGCAGAAGGTCCCATTTCACAACTTTTCAAATGTATAAAATGTATAAAAATCGTTTGAAAATAGCAGATCTACAAGCTCACAATGTGTCTTGAGCAGCTATTTTCAAATGGCCAAAATGTGTATGGCTGAAGAAGTGGGTAATGTATGTTTTGTAATAATAATCAAAACCTATAAGTAACTAGTAACTAAACGTTTTCAAATAATTGTAGTGGAGTAAAAGTACAATATTTGCTTCTGAGATATAGTGGAGTAGAAGTAAAAGTATTCCAAATTGGAAAGTAAATTTACCTCAAAATTGTACTTAAGTACAGTACTTCACCACTGCCTTCTACTACAGGCTATTTCGTTAAGTTAAACTTGCACTCAAATTGCATGTTATGGTCTTTGGGCTATGACACAATACAGCCATGATGCTTACAGTAGCTATTTCCCGAGGAGCCCAAAATATCCACATGGTGTGTAGAATAAACTGACAGACTAGACTACTGCTGCGAGACTAATTCCCTTTCTTTGCATATGCAAATGAGTGAATGATAGACGCGCTCTATTCATGTATCTATTCCAAAAAAATCATCAGTTAAGACTGAGAAAACTCAATACACCAGGATGGTTTACTGGGAAGAAAACTATAACTTAACTATGACCGACTGTATCATAGCCAGTAACCACAGTTTATTATCCTCATTCAGGTTTTGGAAGTTGCTGTAGGCCTAGTCTTTCCATAAACGCAGTCTTCTAAGGAGTAAGGGAGTTTTTTTTTAACTATATATAGTGGTAGCCTAATAAAATATGTCTCAAGATAGAATATAACTTGATGTGTTCTTCAAATAGAACATGACATGACATGAGTATGGCTCTTGTGACTTTTGAAAGGAGGCTATAAGGCAGTAAAGGCAAAAAAAAAGCTTCAGTTTCTTATCTTTGCATCTGCATTCTGCACAAAGATGTGTTTTCTCATCCTTTAAATAACCTACAACCTTGACTCTTCCAAAGAACACCTGTTGACACTGAGAACCATGGGCTTTTGTTTCTTCCTGCTGTGAATGGTTTAGGTTACAGGTTGAAAGGGTTGGACTTACTTAACAAAATAGAACACTGAAGCCTGTTTTATACTGTGGTGGTGGCACAACACATTGTGAGCTTGTACATCTGCAATTTTCTGTGCGAGCATAACCAAGTAAAACTCAGGCTTTAAGTCTCTCAGTTGTATGGTGAAGATGACTGCTGTAATGTATTACGATGGGAATCCCACTCGCTGTACATGCCGATATCAAGAAAAAATGCTTATTTTCCATTGTGGGAATTTGATTGCTAATTGAATGTGATACTGAGTGCGCGTCAATGCACAATAAACACTGAAGTATGAAAAGCACCTCTCAATCAGCCCAGAGAAAAGTCACGTTGTAGAGAGGATTTGGAAAGATACACATTGAGCCTACAGCCATTACAACGCGGTCATGTTTGTTATGCTGACTACTACATGTCCCAGATAGAAATACACCCAGACATTGTAAGTCAGACCAGATTTTGGCATGTCCATAAAGTCCAAAACCCACCAATATATATTTTATTGGTGTGGCAACCAACGGAACTGGATGTTGCCGAGCAATCCAACCCTGCAGTCAGTAGCCATGAAATCATTGGAATGTTATGAGTGGAAGATGGTGATTTGGATGCTAGATACATACTGTAATACACATAATGGGAAGAATTGGTCTTTCATGCCCTTGACCCATTAGTGTCATTATTGGCCCCAAATTGCTATTTGATATTCAGGATGCAATTTTTGGCTTAATTAAAAGATGAAGATTTCCTGCTGGTCTATTTGAAAGTGCTTGCTGCCAATGGCACAAGAAGTGGTTGTAACCACCATGTCATTTACAGTATTGTAATGTTATGTGATGGAATATACTTAATGTTATGTTAATGGAATATTAACTGCTTCTGATCCTCTTCATTTGACTGCACGAGATTCACGATTATGTATACGTGCTGACATACAGTATATTCTACACATACTAATTCATACACATTCCCCTCTCCTCATATCTTTACTCTGCAGTTCCTGTTTGCCAACAAAATCACTTCCTTCCTGCACATGCATGTTCTTTTAGTTCATACAATGTCTTTAAAAATGCATGTGCCATGGATTTTCCTCTAATGCTTTCCTATAACAAGGCAGCCCTCCAGAGGAGCATCGATTCCTGTAGAGAAAAAGGCGAGGAGCCATTCCCTAATCATTTATAAGTCAGCTACTCGGCACAGTCAGAGAGAGGTTTACCTTACAAAACAACCAAGCCTATCATTAGATACAAGGGCGATGACTTCACTACTTGTCTGCAGTGCCCATTATGGAACAACTGAGCCGTATAACCACATAGTGAGTGGTTGAAAAGTTGGTGAGAGGAACAGAAGCTGATTCAATGTTTGCGCTGCCGCTGTCATGGTTGCCACAGCATGGCTTAGTTTTCAGTTTTCTTTTTCATCTCCCTATATTTCATCTAAAAGTCTAGTCTAGTCAAATGTATTTATGGAGCACATTTAAAGACAACTCTCATTGACCAAAAGTGCTGTAAAGACCAGGAGGTAGCTAAAATCACGAATACAAAAAAACAAACAACAAGACATAAAGCTCAAAGGCACGAATAAACAATCATCAATAAAAACAGTACAAAATAATAATAATAGATAAGAAAACATCAATAAAAATACAGCTAGTAGCTCCAAGTCAGACCTGAGGAACCTGGGAGTTGAAGGAGGGGTTCAAAGCTCAGCGATATAGGTGGGGGCCAGTTTTAGAGCTTAATAAACAATCAGGAGAATCTTAAAATCGTATTTAAACCATTCTAGCAGCCAGTGGGGAGAGGGGTAATTTGTTCCCTCTTCCTGGTACCCGCCTGGAGCCTGGCCGCAGCGTTTTGGACCATTTGCAGGCAGGACAGGGTCGACTGACTAGTCACTGTGTACAGGGAATTGCAGTAATCCAAGAGGGCGTGGATGACTCCCCAAGGCCTTGAACAGAGAGAAAAGACTTGATTTTGGCAACAGCACAAGGAAACTGGCTTTTACTACCCCATTTACCTGCTTTTCAAATTAAAGGCGGAATGAAAGAGCACACAAAGGATTTTGACATGGGGTTTAACAAGCGTGGGCAGGTTGCCAAGACCATTTTTTATCTTTTTGATGGAATCAGTGGCTGCTTCAAAGTTGCTTTCATTCAACTAGGAAGTGTTGTGCCATCCAACTCTTATGTCTCAAAACAGTTCATGAGGGTGACTAGTTTAGACTAGTTATTTGGTTTCTGGGGGAGATAAAGCTGAGTATCATCGGTTTTACTAGATCTCCATTTAAAGTATAACATATAAGGCTCCACTGCAATAAAATCCATTATTCAATTTGTCAGTCTAGGACTACTGTCGGGGTTGAGTAACGGGAAGGACCCAAAAGCAGACGAGTAGGGATGCAGGATAAACTTAACGTATTTATTGAGCCGAACAGGCAGTTTAAAAAAGACAGGTAAGAATACCTTCAAAATGGCTAGCTGCCAAACACAGGACTCACTTGACAATGGTCTACGGACCAACAAGAACATAATGCCAACACAGGGTTTAAATAGACAGGGGAGTAACAGGACGCAGGTGAACTCAAAACAATCAACACTGTGATAGGCAGGACACAGGTGGAGAACATAACTAATCAAGAGTAAGCGTGACAAGACAGGAAACAGTAAACAAGGCAGACAGGAAACCATACTACAAAGTAAGAGCACAGGACACCAACTGCAAAAGGCAGTAACAGAATGACAGATACAATACAGTATAGCACATGCAGTATGCAGAAACAAACAATATTCAGAACATACAATATGTACTTTAGGCCTAATCGGCCTTAACTGTTCACGACCATCTACTGGCATATTCAAGGTCTAAATAATAAACGTTGGCCTAACCGGCCTAAAGTGTCCATGACCAAATAAGGGCATAACAAGCTTTAAGTAATAAAGTCAAAGTCCACGGCCCGAGGAGCGGACCGTGACAACTACAGTAATTGATTTCACCCAGATTTCACCCATGCATCATAATGCCCAGAAAATACTTCACATTGCGTTACCCTTATTATTTATCTAAAATGCATGATAGTGTCACAAGGCATTAGTCTAGCTTTTAGCTTGTTGATACAAGGATTCATTTATAACTGTGAATGTACCACCAATCAGTCCACTGTCAGTATGGGTGTTGAAGTATAAGCCCTGAGGAATGGGAGGCAGAAAAAAAAGCTGACTCATTTTCAGTGTGTGTGTGTGTGTGTGTGTGCGCGCGCGCGCGGCGCCGCGCGCACGTGTGTGTGTGTGTGTGTGTTGTTGCTATAGAAACGACTTGTTCCTGTCAAGTGAGAATCAGTAGGGATACCAGAGGTGTATTCCTCAGTGTGGTCCTTTTACATACTAACAGGTGTTAACAATGAATGAATAGACAGCCGTCTCAGAAGATGCCGTGTAGGCACTAGTACTATCTTGTAAGCTAAGCATGCATTGTAAATTCTGTATGGTGACCTAATGATACAGACTAAGTATGTTGATGAGATTAGATGCATCACGTCGTCGACCACTGCATTTGATTCTGGACACATATCTTATCCGATAAAATGTGAACAAGCCTTATGGTTCAGCATTTTTGTCAGATGCCTCATTGTGTTATGCAACATGCTTGACTACGCAATAGCAAATATGAAAACATTCCATATTTTCTTTCTTTCCGTTACAGGTCCAAATGTTACCTACAATAACCTGTAGACTCCAAAGGGACACATTGCAAAACGTTTGGAGAGGGATTCCTCAATAACCTTTGGGCTACGTCAGTATCCATCAAAATGAACTGTACTTAGATATAGGTAATCAGAACAACACCACTGAAGCCTAGCTTGTGATCAGAATTGACAAGGAATTGTGGAATCCATGAAGAACATACCACTTGATCATTCTTCTTGACCCAGTCAGATTTTTAGAGGTGGTGTTTAATTTGCAGATTAATGATGGAGGGAACCTCAGTTCCTCACATCACTGTGGACAGTGGAGTTGATCTGGAAGAAGACGACGAAGAATTAGCTGCAGATGACCATCTGATGACCTTGAAGGCCCTGACAGAAAAACTAAGACTGGAGACCAGGAGACCCTCTTATTTGGAGTGGAAAGCGCGCTTAGATAGCCAGATATTCCGAGATCCTGCAGTTGAACAAGGCCAGCTCCCGACAGAGCAAGAGGGACCTAAAGAGCAGTCTGACAAACCCAAAGAGGCTCTAATGAGTTCTGAAGTCATTCAGTGCAAGTTGCCATCAGGAGTCCTGAAGGCATTCGGGAATATTGATGAAGCTCTCAGCTGGCTCAGGAAGGAACTGGTAAGGCTTTGGTTACTGTCATTCAGGGCTGCAACTATCGATCATTTTCTTAGCGATTATTCCATATATAACTTTTTCAATTAATTGAATAATTGAGAAGCCTGTTTTTTATATCAACGGCTCGATGGGAAAATGTTTTTTTTGTCTGATTAACCAAGTATACCGATTTTATACTTATAACGCTGTTGTGCAAAAATACAGAAAATAGACAATCTACAAGCTCACAACACCTTGCATCGTGACATATTGTGAGTAGAAAATTCTTGTCACCTATAATGACAAGAAAAAAGAGAAAAAAATAATAATAAAATGTCCAGCAAAATCTATACATTGTATTAAAATGAAAATTGGTTAAAATAAGTTCAATAAATTAGTTTGATTAACTGTTGCCTTTTCTCAGCAATAGACAACACTCATAGCTTTCATGCTTTAGTGTTGATTACATTACATTGCAGCCAATGGAGGATTATCAAACTGTAAGTTTAAGTTTCAACTTTAAGCGTGTCAGAAGTGATGGTTGAAATGCTTTGTACATCACAGTGTAGGCCAAGTTAAGGCTGGAAGGCACAAAAACCCAGAAATCACAGAAATGGCTAAATAATGACACAATCACAGAATATGTGATACCTGCAACTTGATGATCATTAAACAAATTGTAATATGTTTCATATACTTCAAATAAAACCCTTTCAATTGTGCAAAATAGACCAAACCAAACACAGTCTATTTGTTCACATTAATATCACAATTCCATTATTGTTACCTTTATGCATATTGAATTTGATTTATTTACTCTTTATTTAATGCAACTAATTTGTAGTAACCTTGCACAAAATAATTTTACCGACTCCTTTCAACCTGGTGTAAACTTGATGTGACAATTAAGTTGAAGTTGAGGGTTATTGAAATGCAGGAGAGAAAATTACTTCCTGCTCATTAGCCAATTAGGGTGGAACAATAGAGATGACATCCAGCGTGCTATCGCTGTGAAAAGAATGCCATTCAAGTTCAAGTGAATGTGAGTGACTGACAGGAATAAGGGATCCTATTCATCTTCATAAACAGCTCCTGCAAGTGTAATCATTTTCATGCTGCACAGTTATGTGGCACATTCATTCAGAGTTTGCATGCTTGGATTAATGATGTGGACCCTGAACATGCAAGGAGTACAGTATATTCTCAGTGTATTAGAATTCAGACCAATATTGACTCAGTACGTGGCCACAAATATTTGCACAAACACAGTGACAGGAAAACAATGATGAGCGTTTGTGCAAAGTGGCTTTTATTGGGGATGCCCCAGTGTGACATTTCTTTTCACATTCACATACATGGCATGAACTTTCTCTCAACCCAGATTCTATTAAGCTTATGTGTGACGTAATGATTGATCATTTGTGAAATGGAGCTAAAAGCTGAAAAAGTAAACCGATCCGTTCTGAAAAATAGCCTCTGGTATACAGTACATTAGGGTACATTCCAGGAAGTTTACTTTATTAATTTATACTGTAAACGATAGCAGGCTGGGTGGTAAGTGGAATGGGGTTACATGTCGGGAAGCCGACATGTCGCCTTTCTGACGGTTACTAACCCTATACCTAACCCTAACCCTAACCGCACGCGGAAGCCACGTAGTCGGAGTAGTGGGATGTCGGAATTATGAGCGGTACCCGTGGAATGGCTAGTCACCAATAAACCCTACATCAGCATGCACATCAAAGCACAGGGGACCAGAGTGCCAGTTCACATAGTTGGTGTCTTTATTAAACTCCATGCAGATAAATTATATGATGAAATGATGATTGAACTAGAGAACAGTAACAATCAATGAACACAAACAAACTAAGGCATAAATAGACTTTTGGCATAAATATTTTCCAACTCAACAAATACTCAAGAAAGGAAACATAACTTCAAATAAACAGAACACAACTTACTTAATAATGCATCAGGTAGATGAACACAAACAGCAATGTGTTTTTTCTCTCCAAACACAATCTCCTCGCCACAGACAAAATGGATATGGTCCTTCTACTTGGGCCTATATCTATGTCAGGTGTGCCCTGACATACCCCACCCACCAATTAATGAAGATAGTTAGCTTCAGAGTAGAAAATTGTGTGAGGCATCAGTCTGACCACGCGAGACTAGCTGCAGAGTAACCCCAACTCCACCTACTCACAACTAGACAGTGAGGCGGATTTCTATCATATACATTAAACTTAAAACAAAAAAGAGGACACACAAACCAAACCAACACACAGAGTTTAATTACTTCAGATTTGACTAAACACTAGACTATAAGTACAGTTTGCCTTGATATACAGAAAGCTTATCTCTGGTCCATAGCGTTAGAAGGAGTTCTCCTTAACGCTATGGTACTTTCCATTCTTTCCCCTCGCACCACGGTAGCGCAGCCTCTTGTCTGTAGTACAAATTAAAAAATATGCTTTTGCTACTCACCAAAACAAAAACGGTTTTATGGAGTTGAAAGCCTACTCTACTAAGTGGGAACACTCTGAGCCCCCCACCTCACGTCTAAAATACACTTTTTGGCCAGAAAAGAAAATATTTCACCGGAAGGAAACAATGTGTTTGGTTACTCCACAGTGCCCTCTACAGATCTGGTCAATGGAATTTTCCTATTGACCAGATTCTTCCTTCTGGTGAAATATTTTCTTTTCTGGCCAAAAAGTGTATTTTAGACGTGAAGTGGGGGGCTACGAGTGTTCCCACTTAGTAGAGTAGGCTTTCAACTCCATAAAACCGTCTTTGTTTTGGTGAGTAGCAAAAGTGTATTATTTATTTTTACTACAGACGAGAGGCTGCGCTACCGCGGTGCGAGGGGAAAGAATGGAAAGTACCATAGCGTTAAGGAGAACTTCTTCTAACGCTATGGACCAGAGCTACAGAAAGCTATATTGTATATTGCGAAATTCCTCTGCATATTATTTAATCACAATTTCTCTCTGTCATTGCTTTCTCCCTTCCCTTCCTCCCACTCTCTTTGCAGACGGAGATGCGCTTGCAGGACCAACAGTTGGCCAGACAGCTCATGCGCCTCCGCACTGACATTAACAAGCTGAAGATCGAACAGGCGTGCCAACTGCACCGTCGAATGCTCAACGATGCCACTTTTGTCCTGGAGGAACGGGACGAGCTGTCAGATCTGCTGTGCGAGTGTCCCGCCACTCCAGGCCTCTCCGCCCCACTGCGTCTCATCGGTGTCACCAAGATGAACATCAACTCCAGACGCTTCTCACTCTGCTAGCAGTGCCAGTCGCTCATCTTTAGACCAGTGGTTCTCAACCTGTGGGCCGGGGGCCCATTGGTGGGCCGTGAGGATATTGCAAGTGGGCCCCCAAATAATTGGCAAAACACTAATATTTGAATGAAAATATAACATTAATGTTTTGGAGTATGAGGGCAAACTTATGAATGAAATATCATTGTAAAATCCCTATGACTAAAACAAGAACTGTATGTAATGTTGTTTTAGTTGATTAAGCACATTTAAAATTCTGTAGCTTTGATGTTTAACCACTTTCACCGTGACATCCCTATTTTGGGCATGTTATAGGCATAAAATGTTTTTGAATAGGGCTTAAGTGGTTAATTAAGATAAAAGGCAGCTATTGTAGACTTCTCTGTTTTAAAAGTTGTAGCAGCTCTAAAGAGATCTTTAGGCTACCATGATCTGATATTTTAAACAAACCATATCTTATTTCTTACTATGTCTATGATTTACTTATTTCTCTCCGGTCTGCGGTATATGTTTTTAAACTCCATAATTCATGCTGTAGACATTCATCACTTCAAACATTTTCATGCTTGGCTTGATTTTGTAAATATTTCGCAATAAGTCCCATGTAACACGCACAAAGTCTTTTTAATGGATTTGTGCTGCATAATGCTCTCTGCATGGAAGCTTAGGTTAAGCTTAATTCTGTTGTTTGTTTACATGAAAGTAACATCTTCATACTGTATGTCGTCGTTATTTTGTGTTGTGTTTACATGTAAGAGATGCCTTAATATTACATTTATAAAGCCATTGTGCATTTTAGCTGACAAGTAGCAAGACGTGTAGTGGGGAATAGTGATAAACATGGTGATAGCTCCACTGAATCAGTCTATTCAAATTCCATAATGAATCCATCTGCAGTAAGTAGCAATTCAGGTAAATCAGTCCTGCCTTTTGTAAAAATACATTTTTGTGATGATGCAAATGTTTTACTTCAATGTCGGTCAATGTCTAATGATTAAATCACAGTAATTGTTCAACTCAGTTTTTCCAGTTATACTGTCCTTGCCACTGAAATGTGGGCATTTGTTAGGAAATAAACCGCTGAGAAGAAATTGCCTTATAGTTTGGTTTAATTGGAAAACATTCCATTTATCGCATCTGCAACTCACTGTCTACCAAAAACTAGATGGACAAGATTACATAGAGCTAGTGCACAGGACCTTTTTCTTATGCAGGCATTTAACTATAATTGCATGTACGCTTTCCTTGACAAAGTAGGCCAGTTTAAATTATTATGGGGTGCGGTGGAGGTGGGGGGTTAATGCATTTGTGAAAGTAGTGGAGATCTGGGTCATATGGAGTCTGTATACTAGAAAAAGGCAGTATACTGTTGGACATGATTCAACACAAGAGAAGAAAAGAGCTGTTCCAGGAATCTAGACAGTGAGTATTTCAGGTCATCACTCCTATTCTCCAAGTGAAAAAACACTTTTATAATTTGTACGTGACCATGGCGGTACAGATTGAGATGAAACGATGCGAGTGGATTGTGTGTGTCTGTGTGTGTGTGTGTGTGTGTGTGTGTGTGTGTGTGTGTGTGTGTGTGTGCGCCCAGACTGGTCAGAGTACCAACACCTGGAAGATTAGGTTTCTCTAGCTGACAATGATAGGCTTTTGTCTTTTCCCTTGAGGACGGTGGCCCAATGTGTCTAGGTACAGCACCCACCCATCCAGTAAACCAACTTCTTCAGTAAGTCAGACAACATAATATTCAGATTCACACCATGTTCTTCAATTACTAAGCTTGCACTGGATGTAAACATGTGTCTAGAGTATGGTTTGTACAACTATAGAACCTAGAATGGTTATTAAGATCAACTGTGAGGTTGGAAATCACAGTGACATGGAGTGGGCTAAGTGTGTAAGCATAGTGTATGTGTAGGTGGAATGTTAGTCTAGTGACTAGTCTGATGTACTGGTGATTCTCAGATACCATAGCAGCGTTTACTGTTGGGCCTTCTGGCTGTGTCATGAGACAAATTCAATGCACCACCTGTGAGGGGAGAGTCTATTTCTTTATTTAAATTTGTATAAATGCATGTAAGGATTGGGAAGTTAAGCTTGGGAATTTTTGAAGTTTTGCCCAATTTCAGTTTTAAAAAATCTTACCTTATAATATTGAACATATCTTTTTGGAAAACAAATGAGGCAATGTTTTGGTTAAAATATCCCCATTGAATGGAAATTCTGTTGAACTGCAACCATGTTATAGGCATAATAATTTGCCAGCATCCCATTTCATAGGAATTCAGCAGAAGTATGACCCTGTTGATAACCCCTATATTTCCTTTTTATTCCTGTGAATTTCCACATGGTATTCCCTTGAATTCCCATGGAAAGTTTCCACCATTGAATACCATCCTAAATGTAACAAACCAAAATGTGATTTGTGATCCGGAAGTGCTAGATGCAAGGCTGAAAAACAAGCCTGCACACGACTCTCTTCTATTTGGAGTGCTGGGAATCGTATGCTCCAACACGATCAAGTCTTTAAAAACATGAAAAATATCCTGGACACACAAGTCTCTCTGCACTTCATCACTGACAATTCAGGCAGTTTTGTGGACGGGTGGTAAGTAAGTATGGTGCTATGAAAATTAGTTGTGATGTGAGTGACACTACTTCTACACTGCATCCTGATACCCGTGTCGCTGTGGCATGTCATGAATGACTTTGTTGAAGCTAAGATTTTCATGCATGAGCTCCAGCTTTGTGTGAGCTCATCCTTGTTGAAACCAGTCCCCTCTGAATGAGCATCATGTATTGGTATCCCTACCAATCACTGGTGAGTGTTGCTGGCATAAGCATTGCATTGTGGCTGGTGTGAACTTCAGCGATAGTAGTCGGAATGGTGTAAACAGATGTACTGATGGCGTGCAGGCCTATCCCCAGGGGCCCTGCGTGGCCCTGTGCAGGTCAACCCGCTGGGGGCCCTTAGGCTCCCTATGTGGGTCCTAAGCGGACATAGCCTTGGGAACCAACCGACCGAGTTATGTGGCTCACAGGGCAGGAGCCTAACTCCTGTTTCTGTAGCGTGAGGCGGCTGGATGTACGGTGTACTATGCACCCTGTATTTAGACTGGCAGTGCCTAAATACATTGGCCAGGATGTCAGGCAACGCAGGCCAGTGTACAGTAGGCATTTATCTAAATGAGCACAGCAATCTTCAGGATCATCACCAAGATCAACAGAACTACTTGACAAGAACAATGTTGGTGCAACTAAACTTAAAAAATATACATTTTGTACATGCAGAAATTAACGACAATGCAACTTTCACGGGTTGGCATTTCCTGGTTTTACACACAAATGCCAGTGCAGTGGGCAGAAGATGTGCACCGTTTGCCAGTGATATGCACACTGACACTGTCTGTCTCGAAACAGACATTGCAATCTTCATAATTTTCACCAATAAAGACAAAACTACTTGTTGGTGTGACTAAGGGATTTGCTCAAAAGGGGGAAAAATACATGCAGAGATTATAACTACAGTATAATGCCACTTTGACAAGTTGCCATTTCAGTGTGGAACCTTGGACTTGTCCATTGCTTTAAGGGAGTTTGGCAAGTAATTGTGATAAATGCAATGCTTGCCTCAATGACAGAGATTGGTTTAGCATTAGCAGAAGAGTAGCGCCTTTATTTCCCTTATTTGGCTAATAAGTGGCAATGGCAAAAAAAACAAGCCATGTTCTCCAATTTAACCATGTAACCATTTCATTAGCATATAAAACCAGCCAAGTGCCCTTTATTAAAAATGTAACTTCCTTTAAAAAATGTAATTAATTCATAATTTATGCTTTCTAATCAGAATGATATCAAGAACTAACCTACTGGTACTAACCTCAATACTACAGAATATAGAAATACTAGTATCATACTACATACACAATCCAAAAGGAAATCTGACACTGATAAACTACATTATTTTAATTGCTCAGTCTAAAAACAAAATGAAACCTGTTGCTCCGGTCTATTCTCTCAGTTTGGTATGCAATCCACAAAGATAACCAGCATTCTATCACATTTGTGTCAGGGTGTCAACATCAGCAAAATTCCAGTGTCTGTATTGTTTTCTAGCCTAGGACATACGGTATCTCACAAAAACAAATATTATATGTTGCCTAAACTAAAGGATGGTACTTTGTAGGAGAAGCATTGCTGTCAGATTCCAACACATAGCCTAGAGCAGTGTTTCCAAACCTTTTTTTCTGCCAGGGCACACCTTTCATAGCCTTATACGCTGGTGTCGCTTGCCAAATAGATATAATTTTAAGCATTATGTCACGTTTTCCGCTTGAAAATCTGTTATTTTCAGCGGGCTGCAGCAAAGTAAAGCTTAAATTAGGCGTTAGTCTGCACCATAACATGTACTATGCACAGAGAAAGGCAGTGTGCCAAGAGTCAATAGTATCTGTATCTGTTTCCTTGACCCGTGGGCCACTTTTATCTGGCATAGCTGTCATTCTGGTCCAGGAACATACAAAGGCAAAGCTATGAAAAAGCCAGTCTCACCATGATGTGCCAAGCCGTGTGAACCCGAGCATGAAAGGCCTGTAGAACACCTTCACTGAGGTGTGCCGCGTGGAAAGGTTGGCCATCTGGCGAGTCCCAGAGTGTACGGTATCACACACTTTGCTCAGGACATCTCCTCTCATCAGGGATTAACTGCAGGAAGAAGACATTTAAAGAGCAGCACGGCATGAGCCAGGCAATAACAAAATACATATCAAAGAGTAGTAGTAGTAAACTAGTACTATCATGTAGTAGCATAAATAACAGTATAATACTCTATCATAATGATACTACTACATACTATTTACTATGACACTACTACATTATGATACTACATATCACCCTATTGTGACACTAATAGCTACATACTATAATACTACACAAATTAATCCCTTAAAGATCAAATATCTGATCTATCGAAAATAGCAGTTCTACAAGCTTGAAGAGCTATTTTCACCACATGTCTGCATTTCTTTGACAAATGTTTGCCTAGTGTGCCAAGTATAGGGATGCTAGGTTTCATGTGGTTAAGCACTGTTTAAAGGTGGATGTTTTCCTTTTTTTCTTGTGAAATAAAATAAATATATAAAACAGTGGGTTGATTTGCCTGTGAATCAAGAGTTTTAAAATCTTGCACTAAAAGGCCATTTAATGTGGCATTTATGGTATTTATATATATACTGTTATGGCCTGATTCTAAGGCCACAACAAAAAAGGGGAACCACACAGAGGGTATGCAAAAAAAGAAGAGTTTTAATAAAGCAGAAAATTTAGTTTCCAACTTACACAGGCAGAGAAACATGCTGCCCACATTAACTGAGGCTAACAAAGGCACGCAGACAAAGTCTAACTGAAGTGCTCTTCTGAAGAGACAAAGCATGGACAGAGCAGGTCTTTTATAGTCTTAGGGGAGACAATGGCCAGGTGTCTCTCCTTCCCCTGATTGTCTCTGACTCCACCCTCCAAACTAGCACTGCAACAGACAATGATTAGACACAGCACACAGAACCCTGGCAAAGGCCTGGGGGACCGTCACAATACATATAAAATCATTAAAATAACCATTTGAATCAATTCCCCATAATTAAATTATGCAATAAAATGGGTTCATGTGTCTTTATGCGAAATAAGGTTAATCTGTCACTAAAATTAATGAGACAAGAAGTATAAATGACTGTAAATGACTGTTCTAGACACCTTCAGGGTTGCAATCAAGCAGGATTCATTTAGAAATACCCCGGGTGCATGAGGACCCACCTCTTCCTTATCTTGATGACACAACTATCTTCAAGGTGTACCTGTCCAAAAGATGTTATGACAGTGTAGCATCTTGAATTCTATGGGCACCTGCCAAGTCAGCTGATGCTTTACTTGTCCTCCCTCTTAATGATACTCACTGGAACATTTTTTATTACTGATGACACAGCTCATTTTTTTATCGTGTGGAACCACGAGCTGACCAACTATTTCATATTTGAGAGGTAATGTGCATCACAGACCATTATGGTTTCAAGTTTAACCACAAGATTAAGCCCCTGTAGTGTCAAAACACTGACTATGACCATTTGTTTTGGATTCTTAAATATTTATTTTTAAATAAAAAACTAAGGAAAACATAGGTCTGGTTCCTAGACATAGATTAGATTTGTCCAGTACTAAAAATAGTTTTCAATGGTTTATGCCTTGGGCACGATATTGTTTTGATCCGTCTCTGGCTTGAAATTGTTTTTCCATTTGAGACGAGGCTTTGGATGTTTGGAGAAACTGTTCCATTGCCTGTATTTCTAAAGCTGGGATTCTGAAGAAAATCCCAAATGTTATTGGCTTGAAGATACATTTATGATTTCAGATTAGTAATTACGTTTCAGGTACAGAAGTCTCTTTCCATACAGTAGACCATGTTCATAGCCAGTAGTTGCCACTATCAACTAGCTGAAAGTTGGGCTCCAACAGCTGCATGCATGTCTCTGGGTAATGCATTGTTGATCTTAAAATAACTTTCAATATTGTATAATCAAAGTTACATCTGAAATGAGGGAGAATACTGTCTACATCTTTCAAAAATTGTCCAACAGCTCACCGTTAGTTGAGGTTTCCTGCTCAATCAGTGCAACAACACCACCAGTAATCGACTCCTACATTTAAGCCATTTACTGGCCAATTTTTCTAAACTTTGTTGAGATCAATGAAGTTGTCTTTGAAACAGTAGTTCTTAACCAAACAACCAGTAACACTGATAACGAAATACACATGGGCACTGTACTCATGCACACTATGACAATTCACTTTGTAAAACACAGTATGGGATATTTTAACAACTCAATTAAGCCACGTAGCATTACAGTAAGTAATTAGTGTAATTACTTGCTCCCACTAAGATTGGATTAATGTGAATTTACAGGAGACCAATTAGAGTACTTCACGTAGCGTGAGAAA
Organism: Gymnoscopelus microlampas; assembly: GCF_963454915.1. Lineage (NCBI taxonomy): Eukaryota > Metazoa > Chordata > Actinopteri > Myctophiformes > Myctophidae > Gymnoscopelus > Gymnoscopelus microlampas. The sequence continues at coordinate 27,094,672 of NC_139953.1, forward strand.
GCAGGCATGGGTCCATTACTCTGGGGCCACATGTCATGAACCCTCAATCGCATACTCTTTGCCTCGACCAAAACAATGATGCAACCTTGTCACAACGAGTGTAGCTTTGGATGTGCAATGACAAAGTATCTGTCCTTTTAGTGACATCATAGGCCCTTGATTCTCTCTCATCCCTTTGTTCCTAATAATCAGTACCTCATGCCAAAGTGGATATTTAAGCCTAGGTGTAGCCTCCCATTCTATTAATGGAATTAATGTAATCCTACAGCCTTGTTCCCTTACCATGACAGATCTGAGACAGCCCAACTTGCCAGAGTCCTGATACAGAGTCCTGTCTTCTACACACAGACACATCCTTACAGTGGATCTGTGAATGAAGGGCAGGTAGAAGGTAGAAGTTAATTTTGTCACCGTCGGGCAAAAACCTTGCATCTCCATATTTCATGTTTTTTCGTAAACTAATGTCATAAATCGTCATACAAAAGTTAGCAGATATAGCCCATCTACAAGCTCACAACGTGTCTATCACAACACATTGTGTTCTTGTAGATCTGCTGTTTGGAAACATTTTAAGTGTGCGTTTTTTAAATATTTAACCAATGAAAAGTTTTAACAAGAGCTTTGTCTTAATAACTACAGAATTCATTGGAACACAGGGTATTTTTTCCATTTCCTGAATCATTTTGAAAAAGGTTTTTAACATACATGGTTTCCACCCGACAGTGACGATTTGACAGGATTGGAATGTGCCCTGCTGGACGGTGTTGTCTTGCCAGAGTGGGACAACTAATCCCAGACTTTGAGGATATTCAGTAACATCATCCAACAGCACTGCTTTGATGAATCCAAGCTTAGGCTTAGGTGCATCCAACCAAGTGACCACTCAAAATGGATAACCATCACAAGTCCTAGACCTTATTCATCAGCCTTTGTTCAGCCTGCGACTGGCCTTTTACTACAAATGTGCGAAATCTCTGCGTGCGTGTGTCTGCAGTTCAGGTATCTCGAGAACCATATCCGTCCAACTGACTTTAAACCCAGGGGAGCGCTGTCGTATAGGCAGTTGTCCATAATCGCCGATCCGACCGATCGGAGTTTGTTACATCATTATTGTACTTTGCACTAATATATGGAGCATATATTGTTATATATATATATTATATATTATATATTTGGGCATGCCTGACAAGGAACTCTATATCGGCATAAAAGGGACACAGACGGGTACAACGGGTACTCTGACAATGGGTATTGCATAGCGGGGTGGGCTACGCATTCCCAACGTCTCATTCCCTAGTAGGCCGGTACCCAACGGGCATATGTTTATAGTATACAACCATATAGTATGTACTAACAAATAAACCTGAAGATACTGTCTATCACAATTTGAAGCACATGCCACATTGCCAACAAACACTGGCATTGTAAACATCTTACAACAATTGTTAACTGTTGCAAACAATAATGTTTGACACAAAGACAATACACAATTAATGTAAAGTAACTGTTATTTAATAACCATTATTCATTCACCAACTGTACAGATACAGTTTATAATTCAGCGTGTCCATACAGACACTTGGCAGCAATACTGCAGAGTAACGCTTAATTTATGCTCTGTCGTATAACAGTGTCGCATGCTGGAAATATCAGATCTACAAGGTCACGGTGCGTGAGCTTGTAGGTCTGTTATTTTTGGTGTGTGACACCATTGTACGGCAAAGTATAAATCGGGCTTAAAGGCACAAGCATCCATTCATGGGGACTGCACAGTGATGTCATACGAAATAACACGATGACCTGCATGAGAACAAAACAAAAAACTCTGACCAATATTCTCCATCAGCCGTACAGGCTTTGTCAGAATGGGCCTCCTCATTCAACTGCCTGAACGGGAGGCCAATGTTCAGTTTTACAGCATTTTCCCTGGTTGAGTTTAATAACGCAACATTATATCAATGAATAAAAATGGATAACAAGTGATAGTGTAAAAACAAATGGGTAGACAAATATGAAAATATATATATATATATTGCCAAGTTACACACTCACTGCAACACACAAATGTGAATAAAGAACACCTTGATGGATGAATCTGATTGACCTAGAATAATACAGTACAGCCTCTTCCTTAATAGTCCACATATCATGGACATACTGCAGTCCTTTGGTGTATTCAAGATGGACTCATGAAAGTGAATTTGCTACATCGCTGACAGCAGTGGCAGATACTGCCAATAAATGAGTACAGAATCAAAAGTAACCATAAACTTATCCAAGTTCCTAATGTTTGCTGGTGAGATGAGGCGCAGCGTAGCATCTATAGGCGTTGGTGTGTAGGCTAAGCGCGGTTGGTGGCTTCATCTTTGTGCAGTGTAGGCCTAATCAGAACGTAAATCCCCATAGGGTTGAAGAGCTCGTCAAGTGCTCACTGGAAAGAGATCATCCTCTCGATAATCAAAGGAAGAAAAAAAAAAGGGGGAAAAAGGCAATACTAATCTAAGCTCAGCGCCCAGGATCAACTTCACCTGATCCTACTGGCTGTGACAGCATCCTGAATATTGAACTCCTCTGCTCTTCAGACACAGTAGCCCCCTTTATTCCCATCGTCATGGAGTTACTCCCTCCTGGTCCATACTGCAGCCCAGTGCTTCTATGTCATTGCTGATGTCAGTTATCATTCGGTCCCACTCGTCGCCCTCGGAGGCCTCCTGACCCCCGTCGGAGCCTCCGCTGTCGCCGCTCCCTCCCGCCCCTCCATTGCCATTGGTGGTGGAGTCCGAGGCAGAGCTGGCCGCGCGGCGGTAGCGGCCAAAGCTGTCCGTAATGATGCCGCGGCCGTCCTTCACGCCGATGGTCTCGAGGAAATTCTCAAAGTGCTGGCTGTCCTTCTCTGGGATGAAGGGACGCAGGCCTGCAAGGGAAGAGGAGGGTCTTAGATGGGTCTGGAGTAAAGATATGTCCATTAACAATTAAGAACCTCTTTTAAAAGTTCTTAATGGCAATCACTGGCCATAGTGGAAAATTCTGAAGTTCACTAGCCTCTTGCAGGTTTTCATAAGCCACTATGGTACACTTTTATGAAGACTCCTGAAGGATGGCTTGCAGTGTACTGTAGATGAACTTAACAGCCATAGTTAATATCTACCTGACATCTGTGCAACAATAACTTCTCTGCCTAGGTTCAAATACTGTACCACCGAAGTGGAAAAAGCAGCACTCCAAAACAAAGGATGCAAGACTGGCTCAGATACACATTCTTATTTATTGAGAAGACGTTCTCAATTTATTTATTCAGAACGTGTTCTCAATAAATAAGAATGTGTATCTGAGCCAGTCTTTCATCCTTTTTATTTTGGAGTGCCGCTTTTTCCACTTGGTAGTATTTGAACCAAGTTATATTCATAGCTGAGCACCCACTGCCTAAACAAAAAGGCATCCAGAGGAAGTGCACCTGCTTTTTTTCTTACTTCTCTGCCTACTTATGACAATGAAGTTTAACCCAAGACACTCACACTACCCAACCATTTGTCTAATAGTAAATATCAATGTACTGTAGACCGGTGGTTGTCAAAGTGGGGTTAGGGACCCCCAAGGGTTCTCTGGGGGGGTTCCAGGGGGTCCCAGGCTAAATAAGTTAATATAGCAACAAAACCAGTTTTACCACTTTCAGTCAATTCTTTGCTTCCGCTATTCAAAAATAGCTGATCTACAAGCTCAACGTGTTTTTAAAACGTTGATCACAAATCTTCTCTTAACCCATTAAGACCGGGAACTCATCTGTGTAACCACTTAAACCCTTATTTTATACTTTGGCTATTCAAAAATAGCAGATCTACAAGCTCATAGCGAGTGCTATGAGCTTGTAGATCTGCTATTTTTTTTAAATCGTGAACATTTGTGCAAATATTTGAATGTATATTTTTTAATGGGAACATTTGTAACTCAAATCTTTGCTTCTGGAGGTCCCTGGAACAAAATATTTTGAGATAGGGGTCTGTGGCCAAATACATATAATTTTGGGGGTCCTTGACATGAAAAAGTTTGAGCACCACTGATATAGCATCATACTTTTTTCAATATACTGTTAGGATTTAGAAGACATTTGTAGAATCGGCCTCAGGTCTTAATGGGTTGATAATCTAAATGTTTGAGACGGGAAGAGGGATCATACCCAATAGAAGGAACTTCCTGCTGTCTCCATACAGCTGTCTCAGGTTAATGCAGAACTCGTGGATGGAGGCACCATTACGATACTCATGCAGCAGAGTAGCAAACTGCTGGATCTCCTGAGAGGACAGCTTGGTCCGCAACTGCAATAAACAAAGGTTAAGAAGACAAGAAGGAAAAAAAAGATAAAGCATTTCATTGCCAAAAATACCCATTTGCGGTACAGATAAAAGCTTACACTGTCAAAACATCCATAAACATCAAAAAATACTGTATACATTCATCTGTATACCATTGCTGTGAGTCAGAAACCTTGTAAATTAATGCTCACTACTTCATCATACAGTGTCACGCAAAAGCAGCGAAAATAGCCGATCTTCAAGCTCACAATCTACTAGATCTGCTATTTTAGCTATTTCTGAAAAATGGTAAAGTGGTTAAGTGTGTCCGTTTTTACCAATGAAAAATATGAACAAGAGCTTGTGACTACTACATTGGATCACAGATATTCTTTTTGCATTTTCTGAAAAGTAACAGTTTTGGACATACAAGGTTTCCACCCGACAGCGACAATACAAACATTTCATACAGAAAATGCTTTTATAATGCGCTACAGTGTTTTCATCATTCTTCGGTTTAAAGTGCAAGCCAAGTGACCATATTCACACGGCAGCCATTTTGTTCTAACGTCATTCTCTAGGTGCTGGAAACCCTACCTCAAGGGCACTGCAAGGCACTACAATAACACCCTGAAACAACTGTCAACTACAGTAGATTCAAATCTGTATCCTCCCGTACAATATTGTTAGCCATATCAGTGAGATGCAGTGGTGGAAAAAGTACTCACATTTTTTACTTAAGTAAAAGTATCAATACTGCAATGTAGAAATACAAGTGAAAGTCCAAAATTCAAAATGTACTTGAGTAAAAGTACAAAAGTCTTGGTATCAAAATGTACTTAAAGTACCAAAAGTACAAAAAAAAGGGTTAGGGTAAGTAAGTACTCATTATGCAGAAAGTCCCATTACACAAGTTTTCAAATGTGTTTTTTCGATTACTTTTTTATTTTATTTTATATTATATAATCATTAAAAATAAACGAAAAAGGTAATTGAAAAAACACGCCTCCTCATGTATTAGAAGAACAATATCAGTCACCAGAACCAAGGACGGGTGTTTCTGATTAATCTAACATGTTTAAAATGGAGTTTGAAGTTACAATGGGTTTGTGTAGGAAGGGGGCTGGTCTGATAAAATGAATATCAAATATCTAAAAACTGTCCGGGGGGCTCACAAAAGCCTGAGTAGACGATAAAATTACCCACATTTTTTTCGAAAGTGAAATATCCTTACGGTAAGTACAGTACTTGAGTAAATGTGCTTAGTTACTTTATGCCACTGGTGAGATGTGCAAGTAGTGAAGTTATTGATCTTTGTAGTCATGGATAGAGACAGATTGAAATAATCAATGAAGTTATGCTGTTGTGCCTCATGCATCAATACACATTGCACAGTGTGGGTTAATGAGCTTAATTTGTTGATGAGCAAAAAAGCAGAAGGTGGACTTCAGAGAATGGGAAGATGAGACACCCAAATTAACATTTTCATAATTAATGACACTAGACCATACCTGAAGGTATTATTTCACCCACCCACTACCCATCTGCTAGTAAACACTTAAAACCATATACCGTAAATTTCGGACTATAAGCCGCGACTTTTTCCCCATTTTTCGACCCTGCGGCTTATATAACGGTGCGGCTTATCTATGGATTTTTATAGCTAACGGCCACTAGGGGACCTCCTAAATCTAGGGATTTTACACCCGCGGTTTATAGTCCAGTGCGGCTTATATATGTACAAATCATTCAATTTAGCTGCTGCGGCTTATATTCAGGTGCGGCTTATAGTGCGAAAATTACGGTACTTCCTTGACCGGGGTCCTCCAGGGATCTGTCTTTTCTCTAATTCTTTCCCCTCTACAAGAAATCTCTTTGCCGGAGAGTCGATCACAACATGTTACGGTGCCAAATGTTTGCCTATTATGACATGACCAGAAGAGGGACACTACGGGTTCAAGTGGTTAATCAGAATGTTACGTTTTGTGGCCCAACCTGACGATCTACCAATTAACTGCACACACACACACACACACACACACACACCGTGGTCATATAGTCCTGTAGCAGCTCTGCAGCAGTGGTGCTGAGCTCCCCCTCACTGGCAGTCTTGGTCTGAGGTGAGGCCGGGGTAGAAGCTGACGGAGAATTACCTCCTGCCTCCAGAGAACCCTGGAATGAACTGAGAAGAGAATAAAAGGTCATGAGGAGGATCATTGGTTAATGAGGCATGTATTGAAAACATAACTGGTCAGTTAATGGTTCCCCCCAAATCATCAGGTGGCCCAAATGGAATCTGCACTCTGCAGACACTTTTATTTTCTGCAGCATTTTTGGCTGTCAACTGATGGAAAATCTGAGTTCTGAGGATATTGTGAATTCCGGCATTTGAAAACATTGAAAGAATGTGGAAATGGAAGCAAAATCGTTAAGGAGTAAGCGTTTCCATTTCGTTTTGACCACAAGGCAAAGGGCATAAAAAATGACATGCTAATTCTGAGGTGTCAAGTATTTAGGCTGTGGCGACAGATGGCAAAGAAAAGAACTTCTTGAGATATGTGGCAATTCTTCCCTGGCCACAGCCCATACAATGGAAGCATAATAACCAACCAATGGACTGAGTACTTACAAGGTGCTATCCTCTGCTTCAAAAGTGTCCTTGTTCACTTTACTTGAGGAGTCATCTGCAAAATTACAGAAGTACATCGAAAGGTTTGTAATATTCCATGATGCAATATTCAAAGTTGTGAAACTTCACGAGAGGAGACAAAGCTCAAGAGAGTGATTTGAATGTATTAAGACCCTTGAAAACAAAGTGGTACACCACACTCTGTATGAAACCACTATCTGCACCGTGGCTGCAGAGAAGTGTAATGTAGTGTCTGTTATTTTCCTTTGCTCAAAGAAAATCCACTTTTTTAAAATTGCTTCCATCCCTCAAGCTAAATATTCGCAAGATTATTAGAGCTATAATAATCTAGCAAGCTAAAATAGTTTAACATTTTGTAATGAACGTTTTTCATGCTTATTATACTTACTAAGGGAAAATATAATAACCCAAGCGGCTAATTTGTCATTCATGCAGTGAGTGAGTTGATGTATGATCTCTCTTACCACTGTATAGTGAAAGGTGTCTGGTAGGTGTGGTGGCTCCATCGAAAATGGCTCTGTCCAGGAAGTCGATGGTGGACTCGGTGTAAACAATCTGAAAGACCTGGCTAAGCAGGAGACAAAGCTCCTCCGCTGCTGCCTGCAGACCGAGACGTTACATTAATTAACAATACACGTGGCAAAGATTTTATGGAAAACATTGTTCTCCTCATGATGTCAGCATTATCTTCAGGACCTTACAAAATAAGTAGAGCTTCATACTCTCTCAACTAAGAACCATGTACCACTGTGTTAGATTTGACTTTGCACACTTTGATAGATAAAAGTATAACAGATTAATTGAAAAAAGAAAAAGAAAACACACCAACAAAAAACAACATATCATATACAATTGGGAACAAACATGATATGATTTTTGCACAAAGGCTGTGCGTCTAGACTGCACCACACAATCCCCGACTCCTTTTAGAAACCTTATGCAATACAACATGAGACTGCATCCTACCTTGTTCTCAACAGCCAGCACGAGTAGACAGCAGACTTCAACTAAGACTGCCCCACTCTCCGATAGAGAGCTGAGTGTCTGAGATTTGTTGAGATCCGGACATGAGCTTGGACAGGGGGAGCCCCCGGACTCCTGGGCTAAAATACAAACAATAAACATACACTGTCAAATCAGATGATATCAGTTTCTATTCAACTCTGTTCTTTGAGTGCCGTTACTGTATATCCTTTTGATTAAGGTCAAATTCAAAAGCATGAATACTAGTTTGTAAGCATTGCATGTCACTCGTACATACTACAGCATGACACAGACATCATTTTATAAACAGGCAACTCTGATGCTTCTGACAAGCTGGAGGCATGGTTTCAGCACCCGTTTCTAAGCAGCAAATGGTAAGAGTTGGTTTAGGAAAACTGCCACAACTCTGTTCAGTAGTACCTGTTTTGAGCACCACTAAGTGCAACGAGTCGTCCCTGATGTAGGAGACGGCAGCGATGTCGTGTATGGGCACTCTGAGGATGATGTCCTCCCCGTCACGCCAGACCAGCTTGATATTGTACGCCGATAGGCTGACAACTGCATCCTGCTCCGACGTCAGCTGGCCTGCCAGCTGATGAGATTTCTGAGGGACAGCGAGGGGTTCAGCGATCCATGTTATTACAGGGAAGATAGAAATACCATAGCATCTGGTGACTGTGATATTCCAACTGCCACCAGATTGTGTAAAGTGAGCACTTACGCCTAATTCACACCAGCAGCTGTATACGCTGTTGGTGTGAATTCAGTGTTAGCCATTTTGTTTCTGTTTTCATACCAGCTAAATCATATTCAGTGAGATGTGTGGAAGTTGAATCCTGGTCATCAGATGCTTACCCTTGCATTGTCAATGAGCTGCAGGACCTCTGTCCTACTTGAGGGGTTCAAGTATCCAGGTACTGATGTCAGCTGCCCCAAGTACTGAACAAAACAAAACAAAACAAAACAAAACAAAACATGGGACTCTCATCCCCCCTGAAGTATGCAATTAACCAATCACAACCTAGTATACTGTAGGTGATATAGGGAAACAAGAGACTAACATTCCCTCCCTGTCTAATCTTTAGTTATTGATAGTAAGTTACTATATGCACAGTTTGAAGTCGTACACATCACAACGCAGTGTTCAATGGTTAATTTAAATACACAAACAGTTGTCTGACCCTTGTCTCTAGGGAGGCCAGCAGATGCCAGATGCATGGTGCCATCATACTCACTTTGACCTCCTTCTCGATGTAGTCGTTAAGCAAGATGTCGGGGTCAATGCGGTGGTCAGGCAGGGAGAGGGAGAAGGTGTGGAGGGCCCTACGCTCAGTGGCCTTCTCCTGGGCCTTCTTGTCCCTGCCCTTCTCTCCTTTCAGGAAGACACGCTTGAATGGAGACACGATACCAGGCTAATGGAAGAACAGAGGGAGACGGAGAAAGAGACGCATGTTGAGAATCACTTGAGAGTTTGTTACATATCAAAAGCCCCTGTGTTCCTGTATCCATTTGTAATTCTGAGGAGTTAAATTAACCCGGATGATTTTACTGGGTACGGTTGTGGAGATCCAACAACCACGGTTAGTCTTTTGCCAGGGGGGGTCCTCTAGACTAGAGAACATTTTTGAGAGCCTGCAACATTTGGTAGCTTGTGTGGCTTTTCTAAAACATAAATCACAGGCAGCCGGCCCTCCTGATCCTCTGTAACAGCATATCATTAGTTCATCATTACATGACTCCATTCATGTCCATAAAAACGCAGATGACGCAGATCGTAACGAGAAGGAAGGCAGAAAACCAAATCTATTGCAGCAACAAGGTTAACCAAAAGAACAAGAAAACCTCTTTACTCTGCCAATTTGCTGTGGATGACAGACCTCATCCAGCTTTGCAATTCTGCTTACTCTGCTTTCCCCGCCTCTGCTATTTGCTACAATGTGAGACATGGCTCACATCACAGTGCAGTCTGAATTACACTTAGTTGCACTGAAAATAGTAGCACTATTCTACAAGATTGTAGATCTGCTATTTTCAGTGCACTTATAAATTAGGCATGAGCGTGAAAATACGTAGCTATCTATGTTACTGAATGCCTGTACTCCAAATAAACAAAAACAAAACAATTTGCTTTAGGGTTGTGTATGGTTTAGCTACATCATGTATGTTAGAGGATGAATAACCAGATGCAAGCATCAAAATCTACTCAAAAGATTGAGTTATCATCTCACTTCCACTGTGGTAACTATGACCACAGATGACACAAAAAAAAGAAAAAAGAGAGAGAGACAGAAACCAATGCATATTTTCCTTCATCCTCTCAAAATTCATATCTTGATTGTAGCCATTTAACTAAATAAGAACCAGAAGTGAGTTCCAACTAAACTTCAATTACATTTTGCCAAGAATATAGTTAAAAGCCTATTTTATACTTGGTTGCGCATCATGTCTTGCTCTTAACTAGCAGATCCACAAGCTCAGCTCACAACACGTCATGTTGCAATGTGTTACAGCTACTTTTGATGCGAGATACGATGCACAACTAAGTACTATATCACCCTTTACAAACAACAGCGAATCCACAATTCCAAAGCATTGTACAAGTGTCCTACCTCATACTCCATGAACTCGCACTTAACTACGTAGTCGCCAATGCAAACAGCAAGCAGACAGTGGGTGCTCAGCTGCAGGCGTTTCTCGCCTTACACTAAGCACGCTTCCCTTGGACAGAGAACACTTGTCACCTGTTGTCTCCAGTCCAACAAGAGTCTGCAGTGACAGTTGCCAACTGGGGAGTGACATGCAGGGTCATACAGTCTCCTTGTGTAGACACACACACACACACACACACACACACACACAAGTGTGTGTGTGTGTGTGTGTGTGTGTGTGTGTGTGTGTGTGTGTGTGTGTGTGTGTGTGTGTGTGTGTGTGTGAGTGAGGGGTGTGTCACCCACAAAGGAAAAGGAGCGTCTCGCTCTCTATACGAGACACACGAGAACAGGAAGAGGACCAACCACGACTTCCTGGTGACACGTATTCATACTTTGAAAGACTGCAACTGTACATGGCCTCTGTTAACTACGCTTTTGTTTTGCACATTGTAATAATGAGATTCAGCTCAGGAGGCCATCTGATTTCTTATGTTTGTTATTGCCAATTGGTTCCCTGAATCAGTGCCTGTCTCTGTAATGTAAATAACAAGGGCCTACAGTATATACTTAGTTGAGCGGGAGCCCCCAGGGATCTATACTAGGCCCCCGTCTTTTTTCCCTTAACACCAAATGTCTTTGCCGAAAATAGCAGCTCTACAAGCTCACAATGTGTTGAGTTGCAACGTGTTGTGAGCTTGTAGATCTGCTATTTACTCGCGTTCGCCCCCAGAATAGGGATGCTAGGATTTGTGTGGATAAACCATACCTATCTTATCTTGCCTGTAATGTGGTTGTTTCTGGACATCCAGTCGTGACATATAATCCCTCATATCAGACTGTGTGGAACAGCACGGTCTATGCGCAGTGCATTATTTAGCAGTGCGTAGCAGCAGCACCAGGCCACTGGTACAAGACAGGACTCAGGAGCATTAACATTTCATGACCCGTCACCTGTCCTGTGAAATGTGAGACAAAGGCTCCCACAGGTGACCCCGGCCTGGCCATCACGGCACAAGGGTTCACCATGAATGAGAGTGCCGTATTCGGCAAGAGCTTTGAGCTTATTTGGAGCAACAAAAGCATGAGCTGGTTTTGTCCAGAGTGGATGAAAAAGCTGCCAGTAACTTAGGAAGGGCATTGGAACTTTGCACCGATCAAGGAAACAGCTGCAAAAATCATTCCTGGCTGAAGAACACCAAGATGGGAATTTGAGAGTGTGTGGACCTGTGCTTAGGCAAAGGAGAGCCAAGGCAAGTACTGCACAAACTAAGATTATTTCATTAATCATCTGATCTCCTATGTAAAACAATCCTGGTGTGCGGGTGGATGGTAATATAAATGTACTACTAAACACAATTATGGCTGGGAGATTCTCAAGTGAAGCAAGTAGACTTATCGTTAGTATACTCTAGTCTGTACACCTTCCTTGCCCTTATTCCTATAACTGCTGCAGCCCCAGGCTATCGCGTCCTGTAAATATGTATCATCAGTTCATGAAAATCGTGTACCAGCCAGCGCATACGAGTCTTCGTACATGCATGCATCACAACTAAAGTCTTCCATGAAGTGAATACAAAATAAAATTCAGACAAAACGTTATTCAATAACACCACCAAGTGGAACAAAACAGAACTGTGTGTGCAAGGCCAACATCTCTTCTCTAAGCCATGCATAAAGTCATGAAATTGAATTAAATATGATAAGGTTTTTTTAATTTTTATTTATTGGTGGTCACTAAAAAGCAACTATGGGGCAGTGCTGCAATTTGACATGTAAATTGCAGTTGCTGCAGGAGGATAAAGTAATCATACTACTTGTCATGTGTCAATGTATCCGCCCTAAACTTACTCTTGTGGAAAAGTGAAGATATCTTACAAAATGCACATTTTCTGTCAGAACTTTCAAATGGATATGATACTAGCTCTAGATGTTAAATATAGATCTGACCCCAAATCGCAGCAATTCATTGGGTGACTACACGCAGAGAGAGCTGCAGACAGAGACAGAGACTGCAGTGAGAGAGAGATGCAGACAAGAGTCGCGACAGAGAGAGATGCAGACAGAGAGAGAGAGAGAGAGAGAGAGAGAGAGAGAGAGAGAGAGAGAGAGAGAGAGAGAGAGAGAGAGAGATGCAGACAGACAGACAGAGAGAGAGAGAGAGAGAGAGAGAGAGATGGATCCAAAGAGGGAAATTCCGTCACCATGGCAATTACTGCAATCATAAAAACAGAGGAAGAGATCAAACAATACATGCGAAATATGGAATATCAGCCTAGATCTAGGAATCCCCATCATGAGTGAGAGTGACACTGCTGACCACTGCCCATGACAGCTGGGTGGGCACACAACCCTTCAGACAGTGACACCCACACCTTCCCATAACAATGACAGTACAAAGACTTCATGGAGCCTGGAGACACATTATGATGCCATATTAATTATGTGCGTGATTATAACAACCACACTGGGGCTGTTCATAAATACATGGCTCTCGTTATTCCAAGCACCTAAATAAATACATTCCGTTCAAATGTATCTTCAGATAATCAACATCCATGAGATTTAAAGTTGATGACGTGACAATCTGAGAAATGATTAGCCCTGATCCATGACTGTCATATTATATGACAGTCATTTGTCAATGTATCTGCCCTATACTTACTCTTGTGGAAAAGTGAAGATATTTTACTGAATGCACATGTTATGGCAGAACTTTCAATTGCATATAATACTAGATATAGAGCTGACATGACAGATGACCGTCTTGTGATCCATGGCTAAGAAATTATATAAATAAAAACAGGGTTTAGCTGGCTGACAATGGACTGAGATTGACTGGAGTTCAAGTTCCATCTGTAACTTTACAGGCTAGAGGTGGTAAGAGCAGTATCACTATCCCATGAAGGTCACCCCAGTGGTTCTCAAAGTGGGGGGGGGGGTCCCCAGGAAAAATATAGCATCACAATCATTTTACCCACTTTTGGCTATTCAAAAATAGCAGATCTACAAGCTCCGTGCGTCACTTGTATGTCTGCTATTTTGTTTCACATTTTTGACAAATCTTGAAAGTGAATAATTTTACATTTTTCAACACAAGTCTTCTCTTCTGGGGGTCCCCTGGCACAAAACATTTTCAGATGGGGTCTGCGGCCACATATATATGAATTTGGGGGTCCTTTAATTGGCACCAAAAAAAGTTTGAGAACCACTGGTTCTAACCAGCTGAATTAAATGTATCATCGTTTAGCCAAACTTAGCACAACAAGCATCAGCTTGAAACTCCAGTGAACAGACAGAGTTCTGTTAGCAACAGGGTGTAGGTACTGGGTAGTAACTGCTACGTTCATAAACTAGCTAACTAGAAGTTATTGCCAATGTGCCAAACTTACCTTTTTCACTTTTTTCACATCATCGTCCATTTCTAAGTAAAGGTCTTCCTCTTCATATTCAGTTCATTTGCGACACAAAACACAGCTGGCGACATTATAGCTAATATAACGTTAGCTCTGCCTCTCTCTGCCTGTGGTTAGCTTAGCATGTAGCCTAGCATCCTGGAGAGGGATGCTGATAAGAAAACATCATCCCGACTTTAGTCATAACTAAGCATTATTCACATTATTCCTCAGCGACATAAAACAAATATATAAGACGAGAGAAACTATCCGTCCGTGTTTTCTTACGGGTACGCTTACGTGTAATTAAACCAGCAACAGATATATTATAATAAATAGGAAAACAAACTCAGGAAAAACAGCACAAACTTTTCAATCCTGCCGCCATTTTGGGCGTTAAACTGTAGTCCATCATGCCTTGCACTGCACAGCACAACAGCTGTGGAAAAAGTCAAAGGTTATGTTATGTTATGCAGTGGTGTAAAGTAACTACCGGTAAGTACATTCACTCAAGTACAAGTTTGAGGTATTTTTTTTTTACTTTACTGGACTACTTTTCAGTACTTTTACTTCTACTCCACTATATCTCAGAGGCAAATACTGTACTTTTTACTCCACTACAATTATTTGACAACTTATAACAATATGTATGTTTGTATTCATACATATTGTACATTTTATGTATGAATATGTTATTGTAAACACACACACACACACACACACACACACACACACACACACACACACACACACACACACACACACACACACACACACACACACACACACACACACACACACACACACACACATTATATTGACATGGCAGTAACTGCCTGTTAATGCAATTGTGGATGCAATATTTAGTTTCACACTTTTCCTGAAATGATGCTCCACTGAGGCCTAATAACAAATTAATTAGTTTCATATTGTAGCTGATGATAAAAACAACAACTCTAATTTAGCTATATATATATAGGATATATGTATAATCTGTATAGGAAATAATCAATAAACCCCTGATAATCACCTATTACCAAGTTATATCAAAAGTGCATTAGGCCTAATTACTGTACACAGACTCTTTTGATCTGTCAAAGTGTAAAACGTGCATGTGAATACATTTACTGGTATAGGTTTCACTTTCAAAGACTATATTTATTTTTTTCTCTTCTGGGAGGAACAGTCTGATATATTAATCTACAGTAAGGCTTGACATTACATTTTTCAGCATAATATTTCTCTTTTCATCTAAAAACCAAAACATACAAAAAGAACTTTAGCACCATATGTTATTAATAATATTCATATTGTTCCCAAAAATAGGGGTTTAGTACAATACTGGACATCAGTTTTGTTTTTTTAAAGAACGGGGATTCCATGAAACAATTTACTTACATTTTATATTTAACAACAACAAATAAATCATTCTTTATATTATATGCTCTCAGTCACAACATGTTGTGTGAGTACACTTTCATAGAGATGCTACAGACTGTAGCAATTAGTTTGCTTACTGACATTGTGCCAACAATTTAAATACCCCAGATAAATCATAGCTTAGAGAGTATCCTGATAAATTTGTGAAATACATCAACAAGCTAACACAATCTAGAAATTGATTGAATATTTAACAAAGCAATATTCCCCAACACCATCAAAAATCAGCAGCAATTAATATGACAACCATAGTCGCTTCATTGGAATATCAAATCCATTTTTTAAACAAAATATTACAGCCAATTCTACAGTAACAACAAAAGTAGATACACACAGGTTAAGGACATAGAGATGACAGGAATTTACAACACAGCAATCACATTCTATACTTTTTACCCAAATTCAGTTTTCAGAAGTACGCTTGTGCTTCTGGTCATGTGCCAAAATGATGCATTTTTGTCATTTGCTTGTTTCATTCTCTCAGGAAAAAAAGTCCTAGTGCAGATCGAATCATAGTAAAAAATGAAATTAATGCTGAAAATATCATGATAAACATTACATGACAAGAGAATAACTGTTGTTTTTGTGCAGATTGAAAATCATAAGTGGCACCATTGATAGTTGAGTTCTGCTGTAAACTGTGTACAATTGAGGTGCTAGTTCCCGAGCATTGTGAGTCTGCAAGTTTTTGGAGGCAGGGTCTTTCTGTCAACCGGAAGGCCATGCTCTTAGAAAGCCACAAAGCGGACTCAGCAGTCCACAGATTGTGGTAGCACCTTTTCAGATGGGTTTATTGAGCACCAGGTTATAAACAAAGAAAAACTATGCACCGTTTTATCATCTGAGCATACTGCGCCAAACGGTCAAACAGATGGTCATGACGTGAACGTAGAGACTTCAACCAAGTCAATCACTACAATGGCCTGCTGCTACACATGAATGCAGAAAACAGAGGGGTCATTGTGCAATAGAATAGAGAGCGCGTACATGCTAAATGTTAAGGGTCACCTCACAATGAGTTCTAAAGGCATGCTGGGAGGTGTTAGAGAAAATCAGGAAATGAGTTGATCCAAGAGTGAATCAGTGATTAGCCCCGTTTCAAATTAGGCTTGAGTGAACTTCTTATTATGTATATTAATCCATTTTAAGTTGTAAATTAATCCATAAGAAGATACAAAACAACTGAACTCTTTGAGCATTTTGTCATCTCTGACCTCTTCCTATATGCCCCCCCCCCCCCAATGCAGGCATTATTCATTTGGCTAGAAGATGTATTGTTCACACAAGACAAACGAAACAGAACGTTTACGTCTTCGCACTACAAATCATTCATCTTTGCAAGACAGAGGATGCAAAGGCATATGCTTAACCACTTAAAACCCTATTATATTGGAGTCCTCCTGGGTTCAATACAATTGAAGGCCCGCTCCTGTTTTTGCTATACACTAAATAACCTTTCTGAAAATAGCCGATCTACTAGTTCACAATGTGTCATGTAGATATGCTATTTTCTCTGAATGTTCCCAGAATAGGGACACTATAGGGTTCATGTGGTTAATTTATACTCCATCATACGACAAAGTATAAATCAGGCAATAGACAGAAGTACATAACAATCATAGACCAAATGATTCCGTATCATCGTGGCTGCTGTCTAACAAGACTAACAACTAAACCAAAACCCAATTGTTTTGATATACTGAACTCCTAATTTCAACTTCAAGTGAATCAACTGGGGGGAGGTTCTGATTAATGTTGTTCAAACAAAAGCAACATGGAACACTATTTTCAAAGAACCAGTGTCTGGATCGTACACAATGATAACCAATTGTTCTGTCATATTCTGTAATTAGCTTGAATATTGTAACTTAGACCGCTGCAGATCCTTTAGATAGTTTATGAAAAATTAAGACTAAGTAGCATCTATTTGATTGAGGTTTAAGCTGAAGATGTAATAGAATCCAGAACTTGGCTTGATCTGTGTTGGTGAGACAGACTCGTGACATTGTTTGGTGTTGTCATATTGGTTAGTGTGCTGGCACATGAAAAGAAAAAGAAAAACACTGACAATGTTGTTTGCGGACCTGGCTGCCATGGCTGGATTGAAGCACCCAAAGAAACAAGGCACAACAAGGAGAAAGAAGCAAATGCTTGCTGTTCAAACGCTCTTGCTGTGTGTCATGGCTGTTGAGGGATGCGGAATTGGGCACGTACTGTAACATGACAGAAAACATTCCCTTTGGCGGGTGTATTTGTGACCTTGACAAACTGAATACTGTATATGGGCAGTACAATAACGGCTGCCACATGTTCTTGTTCTTGAAACCTATGTAGAACAATTTGGACAAAATAATTGTAATCAATATGAAAGCAGAGGACGCGTGGATAAAAATAATGCTCTCAGGATCTAGCCTTCAGCTTACAGTTGTTAGATATACTGTATGTGTCAAAAATGATGATGATTGTATTATGTAAATGTACAATGTATTAGGTTTGTGAGCTTGTTTTTGGACCGAGTTGAGTTGAAATCAATACATTTGATAATTACGGTAATAGTCATGACTACGGTATCAGGAGAGCATGAGTGCTCTGAATATCATGTAAAGTTAATAGATTAAGCACAACATATTAATACAAGATCTGGATGTAATATGTCATATACAAAAATCATAAAAAAGAATGAATCACAGTGTATCTGCACCTGATTTTGACATGAATCCATGTCTGAAAAAGTCAATGGTCTTAGAAAGGATGCAGAATGCCAGGCAGCCAACTACCACAAAAAAACCTGCACCCCAAGAATAATACAGATATCTATATATATATACACATACTATATATATAGAGAGAGATAGATAGATACATAGTATATAACAATGAATTATCTCTCACAAACAAAATATCGCACAAACAAAATTGATGATACTATCCCCGCAGACAAGAGTGGTCCAGGATACAATATGTTAAAGACAAAATGGAGACCCTTGAGGACATGCCTGGGGATAAGAACTGCATTGAGACACCCCTGAGTCAGCTGGTTCAGTGGTATTATTTATTGGTCCTGAGGAACCCCTGTATTGGCTGTTTTGTTTAGTTTAACTCATTATTTTTTGACAATATTAGTAATAAAGTTGTTGACTGACTTACTATGTGGGTGGCATTCACTATGACAGAGCCAGGAACTATGACTACCATGGTGAAAGTGAAGACATTTGTCATTGCATATGGACGGGAAGGTATTTATACAGATGACTGTGTGTGTGTGTGTGTGTGTGTGTGTGTGTGTGTGTGTGTGTGTGTGTGTGTGTGTGTGTGTGTGTGTGTGTGTGTGTGTGTGTGTGTGTGTGTGTGTGTGTGTGTGTGTGTGTGTGTGTGTGTGTGTGTGTGTGTGTGTGTGTGCGTGTGATGCTTGTTCCACTCAAGCTGACCCAACAGTTCTCAATTACTCAGGGCTGAACATCGCTATCAAGCTAGCTAAAAGGGCGGCGGACCCTGGATGTTGAAGCTCTTGGTTATGGCAGTGTACCTCATCGCATGTTCTCATTGTCAGGATCTCCAGTTGTTCAGCCTCAACCTCTTTCATTTCTATAACCAGAACATGAGTGGTTGCAACAGGGATATACCAAAGCCCAGCATGGTAGAGGCGGGTGAGAGGGCGGAGCAGCAACCAGGGATGGAGCCGAAACATCAGCGAGAGAACAGAGCCATGTGAGAAGGCCCAGAGGACCCGCAGACAAAAGAAACCAAAAAAGGTCAAATAAAAGACATTCACGCGCACAGACCCGCATGCCGGAGACACTCTTGCATACATGACCAATTCATCCCTGTACACAGTAAAATCCTCAGTGTGAAAATGTCACCAAATGGACCTTTAAGGGTCCTTTTGGTTACATGTGTACACTACGTGCGTTACAAATGGATGAAGTATAACACTGAGAATTGTATGTTCTCATACAAACACACAGGAACACATACGCAACTCTGCTTATAGCCTTTCACAGGGTCTGTGCTCGTGTTCTTTTCCAACCCTGGCAAATAAAACCCTCACCCATTTAACCTGGATCCACGTGGTCTCTGCAATTTACAGTACGAAGCTAGCCTGTTGGGACACAGCTAAGCAGATGGCCAGTGATCCAGGAAAAAAAGAACCTCCATTTTGTGTGGGCTCTTGGGTATCCCTTGTTGAGTGCATTTGTACTAATGCCTCATACTAAAGTCATGCCATACACTACAATGTAAAAAACACACATTATATATTCAAATGAATCATCGAGTACATAGATAAAACTGGAGTATGAAATGCATTCACTTTTTTCCCATTAATTGTGCAGTAGCCCTCTCTGTAAATCGTAGTCAAGCTACAAGAAGAAGTTTGACTACAAGAAGCTTGACATTGAAGGCTTTTTTTTTTTCATGGGTGAATACAGTGGCCAACTCCATACACAGTACAATCATGGATGTTCATTTAACTCTGAGGGTGTATTGTATTCTCTCAGAGTTAAATTAACTCTTTTTTACTGTGCCGTCGTGGACAGACTCCACGGATTCTGGAGTGAAATTACTGTAAAATTGCTGTACAGCATGGCCAACATGTGGCATGCCTCTTTGCATTGCCTCATTCGAGTGGCTGAAGGGGGCGAAACAATTAGGAAAGACAGTACTGTTAACGCCCAATTTATGCTCTATCGTATGACAAAGTATAAATCGGGCTTAAGACGTGATTTTGGCTTTGCTGTAACTGCACTAGCAAGTTGCCAGAACAGTTGTCCTGTATACCCATGTAAAGAGTATAGCCTCTTAGGGCACACTAAATTGGAGGAGTATACCTTTTAACACTGCAATATGTTTTTTTCTTTCTTTTTTTATGTAAAAAAGTATGCTCTTGCAAAAAATATGCATGTCAATGAATACAAATGAGGGACACAAAGGATTAACATTGAAGTATAATACAATAGCATACAAATATCTTCTAAGTTTGTGATTTTGTTTTCTCAAGATCTCATGACAACTCTTTGCACCCGATAAGCATGTGGTACTAAACCTAAAACTTCTGTCCAAAATAATAGGGTAGGTGAAAAAGGAGGACAGGAGTGGTGCTTTTCACTTTGTAGAATTCAGAAGGGAATGGTGGAGGATTTCATAAAGGCCGTCTTTGCACTACGCAGTTTTAATTTTCTTCTGTGCAAGTCAGTTGTTAGATTGTACAGACTCCCACCCACCCCTTTGCTAAATCCATACAATCTATTAAAAAAAAATCTTTGGAATGTGTTTTTTTTATTGTGTAAAGTTTTATTTATTTATTTATTCACCCCCAATAAAAATGCTAATTCAAAAAGAGTTGTGCTCCTGAATTGTGGTTCTACCATCATTCATTCTATACACCCAATTTGAAATACTTATTGCCTTTAAAGCTGCAATCTAGAACTTATTTCAATGAATAAAATGATATTGTAATCAATCTGTATGGTAGAGTAATAAAATATAGCTAGTGCATCTGCAGCGGCTGAAGGTGGTCTCCCTATACTCTTCCATTGCATCATTTAGACTGGTGCCGGGTAGGACAACTACTGGTTGACAAGTAGCCATGCCTGAAGCTCATAAGCCCAATATCTCCCCTGTCCCAAGTGGGAGACCATGAGTTTGAATCCCGGGTGTCACAGTTGCAATTACCTTTCTCTGTCAGAAAAAAAGACCTAACTTACGGACTGTAGCTCTAACATTATGTCTGCCTGATCATCTTACTCTATGCCACAGCAAAGTGGGGTATTTCCCAAAATAAGGCAGGCTATTATAGCTTGCTGCCAGGAGAGGGCAGTCTTTGTAATGAATTTTGGATATGTGAGAGGAACTGATTGAAGGTCTGTGTGCTTATCTTCCCTCTAGAATTATGGATTTAGGATTTGGAACAGAAAAAGTAGGCTGCAGCTAGAACACAGCTCATAAGCAAGTGCCAAGACATGGACGTGCCATTTGAAACTGCCTCTCTCACAGATGTCTGTGATTATGTTGCTTGTTCAATTTACAGTATCTTCATGTGCTTCTCTAAAATATATGCAATGGTTTGTCACTTGGTCTGATTGGTTAAGGACATAGTAAACAGTATAATAATACATTTCAACGATTTACATAAGGAATGGCAGTTAATGTTGGGATGTGCAAAGACCCGCCACATCTGGGACTCTCCTCCATCATTCCCATCAGGCTTTGCAACAGTGCCATATCATGCCTGATTTGTGCTCCGTCATACGACAGTGTCGTGTACTGAAAATAGTAGATCTACAAGCCCGCGACATGTTGCGGCTTGTAGCGTGGCTATTTTTGGCATGCGACATCATCATACGACGAACAATCAATCGGGCTTCACAGGGACATAAAACATGTCCTTCACAAGTATTCACAGGTTGAATCACCAATACAGTATAATGTGTTAAACACATTTCATAATGACACATTCATACATTATCTACACACTCATACGGAACCCTCTTCTATGAATTTAGAAGGGTTTATATTAGACTTTTGTAATTATGTCACATAAGATACGATTCATTGTTTTACTCTGTACTGCATGTTTTGCCAAAAATAAATCATGACTGTATGTTCATATTGAGTTTGACTCTTGGTAGACGGCACACACCGCTCCTGCAGGAGAACTGGATGATCGGGAACGAGAGGAAGTTGAGCGAGGTGCCAAATGGGAAGAGATCCTAATCCAGAGAGTAAGATGAGCAGGTTGAGAGAAAGAGAAGATGAGGTGTGTGCTTTTTCTTTTTTTCCTTTTTTTGAGTGGGGGGAAGTGACAGAGCCATGGGAGAGAATATCCTTCAGAGGGAGGACTCGTACTGCAGAAGTTCATAAAGGAGCGGACCGTCTCTATACCTGATGCCCACTGCGTTAGGGCTTATGTACTGCAACACGTTTATGGTCCTGCGCAGGCGCCGGTCCACAAAGTGCGCATCCCAGGCTGGGTAACGCTTCCTAGGCATGTCTATCTTGATCAGAGGCCCCTCGGGCTTGATGGGCCTACCGGCCGCATCCACAGGCTCTGTGGACCTCACCTGGAAAACAGGAAGGCAGGTGTCCGTGGCCGTTTCATCAGATTCCACATATTCCCCCGCCAAGCCCCGCGTGGGCGTGGCCTGAGAGCCACGAGGGCCCGGCGTCGGGGCCATGGGCTCGGCCTCGGGGGGTAAAGGGAGCCCCCACAGGAGCTCGGCACAGCAAGAGCTGGCCAGGACCCTCAACCGGGGGCCCATGGGGTGCAGCACCCCGTAGTAGAGGACCATGCAGGCCACACCTGAGGCGAAGCACAGGAAGACGCCGCAGAGGGCGGAGGAGGCATAGGCGTCGGTGGTGGCCGGGTCGCGGTACGCATACCACAGAGAGCTGAGGATGGCATTCTCCAGCAACACCACTGTGTAATAGGCCACCATTCTGTAACGGGTCCTCCCCTCGCGCACGTTGAACCAGCAGAAGACGTAGACCACGCCCACCACCATGTTGAAGAGCACCTCCTCCCACTTGGACATGCAGAAGTCAGTGCCGCCGTGGATGACCCAGAAGGCCATGGCGCACCAGTGGAGCACCACGAAAATTCCAAAGTAGATGTGGAAAACGGAGGCGAAGAGGGCAAAGGAGAGCACCCGTGAGGAGATGGTAAAGAGGCGCCAGAACAGATGCACCAGGGCGCCCCTGTAACTCATGCTCTTCTTGTCGTCGCGCGAATCGCGCAGGAGCTTGTGGTAGGAGGCTAGCACCCATGCCAGGGACAGGAGGGAGGCCATGGCAGACACACCTACAGACGAGAAAGAGAGAGAGAATGGCAGAGAGGAAAACAAATGCTGAATTTATACTCTGTCGCACGACAGTGTCGCTTGCCAACAAGAACTGATGTGACACATTGTTTCCTTGAAGATCTGTTCTTTCTGGCAACCATGCAACAACATGCAATGGAGTATAAATGTAGCTTTATAAGTACAGCATAAAAGAAAAAGGTTGAGGGTAAAAAAGAAGAATATTGTAATAAATGGTGTTGGTTAAAATCAAGATTGGAAGCTAGAAGAAATGACCAAATTTTATTTTAAGGAGTTTACTAAGGCAACAATGTTACTGAGTAACTTTAATCTGAAAATATGACCAATTGGTATGCTGTATAACAGTATTAAAATGCATGAATGTGTATGAAATAACCCTCAATGTAAATGCTCAATTGATATCAGGGTCAACAAGCACTACAAAGTGTTTTAATGCTTAATCTTGGAATTATAGCTTGATCTTCATTTTAATGCCATTCAACAACAGTCCTAAACAATTTATTTGGGTTAAAACTATGTTTAAAGTCTTGAAGAGTGTAGCATTGTCATATGATGATCCACATTTGTTAATCGTTCAGTCTGCGTTTACTACAACAATTCTGTTTTCTCAACACATCTATGTAAGTAGTGAATAGTGACAGCATACTGTACAATGCAGTTAATGTCAGAGCAACAGCACACTCAGCAAACACACTGATGCTATTTCTATAGAAGCCCAGGTAGAGGACATACAGTTTGTTGTGTATTGGTGTTCCATGGGGGAATAGTGTCACTCGAGGAAACCCATCGTTGAAACCCATCGAGGTTGCAATGCTAGCGGCACTAGGGCAGTGATTCTCAACTTGTGGGTCGGGACCTCCAGGGTGGTCCCCACATGATAGTGAAGTGACAATTTAAGGACTTTTAAGACCTCTCTAATACCAAAAAAAAGAAGAAATGAAATGAAATGAAAAAATATGATTACTGCATCAAAAGTAATCAACAAACTATTCTATAAAAACTGGTCAAACATTGGCCATTCGTCAAATAATATAAGAAAGGTTGAGAACCACTGCACTATAGAACTCTCCAGTATGTTGGCATGTGGCTGATTTACACCTCAAATCTAGTGTATGCTTGGGATAACAGCAATATAAGATGACAAATTTAGAGGGGATGGGGAGTTGATGTGTGATTTACTCAAAAGACAAATAAAAGCAGGCTACAGTAGAAATATAGTTTGTTGTTGAAACTTAAGTGGTCCTGGTATAATGCCTTAGGGAACCTCTTACACTGCAGTCGATCAGCCCTGTTGCTCTGGATCATGATGCAGAGTTGCAGCACCAGCTGAGGTGCACTCTCTAGGAAGGTCTCCAGTAACCGCAGCATGTTCACATCAGCATATTCGTACATCATGGCCCAGTAGAAGCGACGCTGGTTCTCCTTCTGCCGATGACTTTGTATGCCAAGGTACATGGTTCGGATGTATCTGAAAAGAGAGAAGACACGTGGGTGGGTTAGACAGTTGCAGCGACGTTGAGATCACTCTCTGTTCTCATATACTGGTGCACAGTTTTCAGGGAGTGATGGTGCATCCTTATGAGCAGGAGGGAGACAGAGTGGTTTGTGTGACATCAACATTCAAACTTAAAGGTTGCTGCTTTCCTGTTCATGGACACAAGAATACATTGTTCAGCACACCACCTATGTGTAATTACAGTTTCAAAACACTAGAGGGCATTCTTAGCTACAGTGTTGCATATACTCTAGTGTACGGTGTAATGTTGCAGTATACAGTAACATGCATCCAAGACCATCTCATTATGAATGTAATGATGTAACACAGTTGTATAATGTATTCACTGAAGTGGTTAATTTTGTACACAACATTTTCATATAATGAAAAAAATACTTGAAAATGTGAAAACTATCAATCAATTAAAATATTTTTTGTATTGCTATGAGCTCTGATTCATTCCATTAAGAACATTGCGAATATCATTCCCAAAGCCAAACAAAGGCTTTAACCTGTGACCAGGAGTAGTTATGCAAAAGCTAATCTCTAAAGACAGATTTTGCATGAATATATAACATATTTTAACTGAGGGATTCCCAGATTGTGCAAAAACGAACAAACAGACAGAAAAGTGATGATGAAACAGATGTGTGGCCCTGCTCACCACTTAAACACATTCCTCTAGCCGACACTCACACAATGTCAACTACAATCACTACCATACACACACACAGCACACATGAAGTATCAACTTGCTGCCACAGCTCCAAAAGTATAATAATTTAATGATGAGAAAAGCAACAATTCTTTGTGTGCGTTCGTGCATGTTTGCGTGAGTATACAGGCTCCCATTAAAAATATTTTTTTATTGAAGTTTGTAAAAGAGTGCATGTAGCAGGGTAATATCTTGACATCTTAACATCTTGTCAGCTGCAATGGCTATTTTCATGATGGGTAGATGGAGGTGGATAGTAAGGCATGTGATAGGGTAGCGTAACCACGTGAACACTAGCATCCCTGTTCTGGGCATGTCAAAAGGCAAACATTGTGTGAAAATAGTATTTTCAGAGAAGAGATTTGGTGAAGACTAGAGAACAGATTTGGTGTAGAAAAAAGGAGGAAACAAAGTCCCTGAGGAACCCCGGTGAACGAAGTAAACAGGTTTTAAGCGGTTATAAGAGGTGACTAATTGTGTCCAGTCACAATCAAAGCTGTAATACTGTTTTGGGGAGGACAAGATATTCAGGCTCATTCTACGTTGCTGAGGAAAATGTAATGTGCACCTCAGGGCTGTGATATGGCTAATTAAGATCATAATCATCTTTCATTTTGGGTTTGTTGTGAAATGTAATACCGCAAGTGCAGCTATTTACCGTGTGCAGATGACAGCTAACAAAACAATGGGAAAAGAGAGACATCTTTGGACTAAAAAAAGTGTAGGACGAGAGCATCTCACAAAGCACATTTGAAAATTCACACTGAGAACATCACGTTGTCCTACAAAGGAAGGCCAATAAATAAAAGGAATGGGTGCAGCAGCGTGAAATAAACATAGCAGGACTTTCATCCTTTGCTGCCAGTAAATATTAGTTCCTTCTTTACTATGTTGTTAACTCAACTCTGGCCATGGAGAAAGCAATCAGTGAAATGTTCCTGCTAGTTATGGTGGTTTATAGTTCCCGTGATAGTGAGTTCAGACATTGCATATTGGGTGGTAGTGTAGCTGCAGGGCCTATCTGCCTGCCTGGGCTGCCAGAGTGGCCAAATAAATCTACCACTGGATGTTAGGGCAGTCAACCGGGGACATTAGCGTAACAGGGACAGAAATAGCAGTAGGCAGCCCTCCCCAAAACAAACGGAAGGGCCAAATTTAGTCCTTAATAGTTTGACATTAATTCATTGCAGCTTTACAAACAAAACCATGCGTGTATATTTGGCATTGTTTCGGGATGCATGAAGCTTTTGTTGAGTGGAACAGAAAAAGACTCACTGCTTAGCTTGAGAATTAGGTTGCATGCAGTGTACACACAATACAATGCAAGGTCAAGTGAGGTCCACCTTGGTTATTGTTTTGGTAGTCCGTGTGGCATTTACCTCTCATCATTCTGTGCTGATAATTAGATGTGACTTTAACTAATGTTGAAGTACAGATTTATCAGGTTTATCTACCTGTATTTTAACTTAATTTTTCATTAATTCTTCATTTTTACAGTTTATTTTAACCACATCCAGTATTATTACTTTTAAAAAGAATTCATCATCATTAATTATTATTATTATTTTGTTGCTTTGTATTGTGTTGATAGCACAGTGTCTGCGGAACATGTCCCGCCAACATTTCCCTGCTTATGAGTATGTGATGAATAAATCCCTCTCGACTGTAAGATTTAACCGCATTATACAGTACATGTACGTGGAATCAGATCTTCTTAAAATTAAGAAAATAATTCATATGCACAATTGCTGTGAGGAAATCCATCCAATGGGGCCCCCATTATGAGCCTGACATTGCATTAAATGTTTTCTTGCCTGTTGTTTACCGCTCAAACTCTATACTTTGTTGATGGACCCTATATACTTTGTTACTTTGTTGCCACAGATCTGCTATTTTCATCTAATGTTCCACCAGAATTGGGACGCAGCGGTTCATGTGGTTAAGAAGGCAATGCCAGGACCTTTACTGTACATCGATCTCACCTCTTTTGTAGGAATGGTACTGTCTGTGACAGGCTCAATGATGGTGTACAGACGACAGCAGGATTCTTAGATCACAGTTCTTTATTTTCAAAGCTTTACAGAATCATGCAACATGTGCTGCCTGCCTTACCATGGCATAATCTGGAACTGCATAAACTACAGTATTGCACACATACAAAGAAAACTGTAACAAGTGAAATTCTCTTTGTACAAAAGGCTGCCAGTGAGAGAGTTAAGTGTGTGTGCTCGTTAAGGGTGTGCACAGGTCATCATGACCCTAATCCTGCTTGCATACACCTGCGGTTAATTAATGAATGCACCTGCGGGTAATTTAGAGAACGAGACTTTTCCCTTCATGTCCTCTTGCATCAGTCAGATCAGAAGAGTGTCCAGTTCACATCAGACAAGTTGCTCTGACTGTTCAGACGGTCAGAAGTGTGTTGCAGTTCATCATATTAAGACATTGTGCTCGAATTCACTTGGAGTTTGTGTGCGTTCATGCAAATGTAAGTCCTGTGTTTCCTAGTTAAATGCTGTTCATTTGTGTGTGAAATGTGCCCTTTGATGTCCTGTTTGTAATGTTTGTGCACGTGGTAAATGCAGTTGCCAGACAGTATGAAGGTAGCAATATTCAAGTGCTTTGATTTATTGTAACCAAGAGAATGGAAGTTATTTAATTATAAGTGCATCAGTTTCAAGTGACTGTGAATGCTGATGTTTATTCCATAATGTAGGCCCTATATTGTGTATGTTCCACTGTTTGTGTTGTATGACTTCACATGTGTATTTGAACAATGGGCATTAGGCCTAATTCATAGTTAATTCTGATAAAGTGTATGAGTCGTATGCATGCTGCTTTGCCAAACATTGTCAGAGTGATGTTTTATGTCATTATGAATGTATGTATATACAGTAGTGCATGATGTCCAGTATGCAAGCATAATGCCGTTGTCAGATTAATATGTTATTGGTTACTATAATTATTTACTTTCTGTATGATTGCAGAAAATCACACACCCACACACACCAGTGTTGTACTGTACTGTGATCATTGAAGTCTTCAGTAAAACCCTTAAATGAGAGAAGTTGTCTGTCCTGTGTTCTAATCGACACCCCTGGGTGAAGTGTGGAAGCTGGACCAGCCAGCCAGTACAAATCAGCCCCTATACAGTCCTTTCCTTTAACCCTCACTAACACTCTTTCTAC
>NC_139953.1:27128289-27159388 GCF_963454915.1 Gymnoscopelus microlampas
GGGTTGGGGGGGTGTATGCCTCAGGGGAACTATTATGCTTAATCCAGTGGCTCCAACCTTTTTCCACGTCGAGGACCACCAAATTCATACATATATTTGATTCCCTCATCTGAAAAGGCTTTGTGCCATGCATGGGGACTCCCATGAGAGAATATTTGTGTTGCTAAAATTCGAGTTTATGGATCGGAATAGACAAAGTATTATGATAGGGTTAAAGTGGTTGAAATGAGTTTGATAACATTAATTCATTCTGCTGGGGACCACCTGGAACCCCCTGGGGGGTTGTGAACCACTATACCTTTAATCTATACTCTGTTGTATAACAAATACATCAGGCTTTAGGAGCGTGTGGAGGTGATGCGGTGGTGAGTCATAACCCTGAGTCACTCACACTGGACTTTCACAGACTAGGAGGATGAGGAGGGGGGGGGGGGGGGGGGAGTGGGGGGTTGATTGACTAGCAGTGAGCTTTAACCCTCCCGTGTCTGCCAGGTTTAACTCAATGGCCGTCTAGCGAGTGCTGCCTGCTATAAGCCTCCAGTGTCTGTCGATGGTTACCGCTTCACAGAGAGTAGCAGCCAAGTTCTCACACACACACACACACACACACACACACACACACACACACACACACACACACACACACACACGCCAACAAGTAGGAAACAATTTTCTCAAGATATTAGATTTTTTTTCTCTCCTTGTTACTCTCTTCCTACTTGTCTTTTTGCAGCCTCGCTCTCTTTACCCCCCTTTATTGTCTCTGTCTTTGTTTTGTATCCCTCCTGGTTCCCCTTTTAGAGTTTACAGGCAACTACAAAGGCTTTCTGCCCTTGATTTGAGTCCAATTTTACCACAATTAAAAACACCCTATTATGTCGGATCTTTTGAGCTTTGGCCACATGTTCTTCTCATCATGGCATATCTGAGAATTGAGTAGCCACGCCTGAAAGTGATTATGTTTTGTTGTCATTTAAAAAAAAACATCTCATTTGTTTCCGTTTGGCCAACCCACTATGGAGTGAGTGTCTGCTTAACCACTTTGATTTCCATGAATGACTATCCGCATCAATCTACCAGGTGATCAGTTTGCATGGGCTATTGAGATGATCAGCTGAGTTGATCAGAAACAACCGTTATTAACCATTATTGTTTGATGTGCAAACAACTTTTCTCCCCAGATAGTCAGAATGTATCTTACCTTTATTACCCATTTGAATCATTATTGACTCATTCTTTGTTAGAATTATTCTATGCTTGTATTATTATCTACTGTATATGCAACGCTTTACTTGGGAATGATGCGGGGGACCAAGTAAGTTGGAAATACCCATCTGTCTGTGTCCTTTTAATGCCCATATATGGAGATTTTTGTTTCAGTCTCTATGCTCAAATGTGGGGTCCAGGCCAGTCTATGACGTCAGTAGCAATATAACATCATCATCATCAATATATGATCATCATCATTATATCATCATCATCATGACTTCAGCGTACTGCTGCATGTATGGGATTCTTTTATTATTTTTTGGAGATCCGCCACGGGCACCGGCCTACTCGGGATGATCCAAGGCGAAAGGGCCTCTCTGTGTGGAGTTTGCATGTTCTCCCCGTGTTCTCTAGGGTAGGTACCCTCACAAAAACATGCAGTAATCCTGGTCACTATACTGCCTCCACCTGGCCAGCCGGGGCGCCTGATGGAGGGGAAAGGAACTGGTTGGAATAACGTGTTCCTTCCACGCACTACTCCAACCAGGGAAACTCTCCCCT
The DNA here is from genome assembly GCF_963454915.1 of Gymnoscopelus microlampas. Classification (NCBI taxonomy): domain Eukaryota; kingdom Metazoa; phylum Chordata; class Actinopteri; order Myctophiformes; family Myctophidae; genus Gymnoscopelus; species Gymnoscopelus microlampas. The sequence goes on from NC_139953.1 coordinate 27,130,060, forward strand.
GTCAGGCGACAAGAAGGATTGCATTGAAGAAGGCATGAGCTCGGCCCTGGCCTCCCTAGGTTGGCAGAGGGAAGGTAGTACCCAGGATTACATAGACAATTGGCACTGGGTGTAAAAAATAGGGTTACAAAATCGTGGGATAAAAATTTAGGAGTAGAGTACACCAGTTTTACCCGACAGTCTGTCTGTGTCCCTTTTATGCCAGAGATTTAGTGCATTCATATTGTAAGATTAGCAGCCTGTAATAAGATGTAAAACCAATGGTGGTTTTCACTTTCTGGCACTGGGTGATCACACCAGCCTTGGAAAACAGTGATCACGTGCCCAAAGCATTACAGTCATTTAGCAGACGCTTTTATCCAAAGCGACTTACAATAAGTGCATTCAACATAGGTAGGCAAGAAAACTACTAATCACCAGAAGAAGTCTTAAGTGCATTCTCTTCTAAAACAAAAAAAACAAAACTATTTTCTTAAACAGATGAGAAAAATAGAAAAATCTAATGAGCAAGAGCTAAAACAAATAAGTGTATCTAGCATATTCATATTCACAGAGTGTGAAGAACACGCAGAAAATGTCCTTAACTTTCCAACAGGAGCGTCTTTATATTCTTAGGATTACACACTCACTCAGAATATGTAACGTTCAGCCAATGGCAGGGGACCATAAGGAGGTTAGCATGCAGTAGTTTTCAGCTTTCATTCATGACGTATTTTAGTGCAAAGAGCTTTGCAGAGAGTTACTGCACACTGGGCTTTCTACTTTCTACTAACCACTTTCAGCCTTGCATCCCTATTTTTCATCAAAAACTTTCAAAAATAGCGGAACTACAAGCTCACAATGTGGCTAACCGTATGCGACTGATCTTAGATCAGGTATCTTACTTTCATCCAGTTCTATCCTCTGCATGGTGAAGGATAGACCTGGATGAAAGGCTGGCTTTTGTAAGATCTGATCTGAGCGCCACAGGTTACTCAAACACGCAGCAACCTAGAAATGTTGCAATGTTGAGTGCACTGGTGTAAAGCAACTAAGTATATGTAGCCTACTCAAGTACTGTACAATTTGTGAGTAAAATTTTGAGGAATTTTACATTTACTGTATTTCCGATTTTCTGTACTTTTACTTCTACTCCACTATACATCTCAGAGGCAAATATCTACTTTGACTCCATTACAATTATTTGAAAACTTTACAAGTTACATTTCGGCCATTTGAAAATAGCCGATCTACAAGCTTACAATGTGTCACGATGCAACGCATTGTGAGCTTGTAGATCAGCTATTTTCAAAATATTTTTTATACATTTTATTCATTTGAAAACTTGTGAAATGGGACATTCTGCATAATGAGTACTTTCTACTTTTGGTACTTTTAGTACATTTTGATACTTGTATAACAGATTATTTCTACTTTTTCCACCACTGGTTGAGTGAACACCGGCTTGACGCATGCTGATGATGGCTATAGAGAGCGACAAGCCACGATGCTGTGTAAACTCTGATCCGCGCTGTCAGATCATGGACACCATCTGCCTGTCCTAATCAACTCCCTCCTATCATGTTCACTGAAATAATAACATTCCACAAATGAGTGACATTTAAAGGGATATTTCACTTTCAAAAAAACTTTTGGTCATTTTATGGTCTACTCAGGCCCTTGTGAACCCCCCAGACAGTTTTTAAGTTGCTTGATTCAGTATTTAGATATTTGATATTCATTTTATCAGCCACGCCCCCTTCCTATACAAACCCATTGTAACTTCAAACTAAATTTTTAACCCGTTTAACCATCAAAAACACCCGTCCTTGGTTCTGGTGACTCACCCTGCCCTCCTAATGCATGAGAGGGCCGTGTTTTTTTGATGACTTTTTTCATTTATTTTTAATATTTTTTTTTGAAAAATAAAAAAATTAAATACAAAAAAACAATATTAAAAATAAATGAAAAAAGTTATAAAAAAAACACGGCCCTCTCATGCATTAGGAGGGCAGGGTGAGTCACCAGAACCAAGGACGGGTGTTTTTGATGGTTAAACGGGTTAAAAATAGAGTTTGAAGTTACAATGGGTTTGTATAGGAAGGGGGCGTGGCTGGCAAAATGAATATCAAATATCTAAATACTGAATCAAGCAACTTAAAAACTGTCTGGGGGGTTCACAAAAGCCTGAGTAGACCATAAAATGACCAAAAGTTTTTTTGAAAGTGAAATATCCCTTTAATTGTTTTGGCATAATGTGTATGTGTGCTGCCTATAATTACTGTTCTGCAAAAATAGGCGATCTGCAAGCTCACAATGCATTGTGCAGATCTGCTATCTTCATAAATCAGCCTGTGTGTGTGTGTGTGTGTGTGTGTGTGTGTGTGTGTGTGTGTGTGTGTGTGTGTGTGTGTGTGTGTGTGTGTGTGTGTGTGTGTGTGTGTGACGACACTAATGTGTAATTTTTTATTTTTTTTTACGAAGAAAGCGATGGACAAATTTCACTAAAACCCAGTGAGAAATTAACACATAAGTAAGAATAAGTAAGTAAAACAAAAATTATGTATGTTGTCATTTACAGAATTAGAATTGGCGAGATATGCAAATTGGCCCTAAGCGCTATTTGCTTCCACGCAGTTCAGTGCCACAATGCAAATCATTAAGAAATAATTTATTTTCGTTTCAGTTGCATTCTTCTCACTTTATTGGTTTATCATAGAATTGCTTCTTTTATTGTGGAGGAATCAAAAATCCTCCTCCCCATTCTCATATTATGTGCACAAAGCACGCACACACACTCTCAAACGCACGCACGCGCGCGCACACACACACACACACACACACACACACACACACACACACACACACACACACACACACACACCACAAACACGCACGCACGCGCACACGCACACACGCACGCATGCACACACACACACACACACACACACACACACACACACACACACACACACACACACACACACACACACACACTCATTGACCCCCAGCATGTAGAGCAGCCCTCTTTCTCTCCTCTCCTCTCTGTCTCTCTTTCTCTCTCTGCACAGCCCCAGTCGTTTGTCACCATTAGCAACGGTCCTCAGGTACCTTAGCCATTCAGCTGTGGTCATGTGCGGATGAGCTCACCCAAAACAGGATGCGGGGAGGAGAGGAGAGGAGACGAAGGAGAGGAGAGGAGAGGAGAGGAGAGGAGCCGAGACGAGACGAGACGAGAGGCGGTGAGAGCAGTAGATAAGCAGTGCTGGAAAGAAACTAAGTACGTTTACTCAAGTACTGTATTTAAGCACTATTTTGAGGTACATTTAGTTACTTCAGTATGTCAATTTTTTACACTTAAGCCCTATTTTATTCTTGGTCTATTCGAGAATAGCCGATCTACAAGCTCACAATGCATTACATCATGACACATTGTGAGCTTGTAGATTGTAGACACGTTTTGAAAGACATTTGTACTATTTGACACTTTAGTACTTTAAGTATATTTTGATGCCAATGCTTTTGTACTTTTACTGCAGTGGTTTTTAAACTTGTTTGGCTCAGGGCACCCCTGTAAATAACTGTCATCCATGGCACCCCTGAAATACATTATAGCACCTTACATTTATGTCGTATTATTTACGGTACGTGGATATTTAAATATTTCCCCCTAAGACACAGTATATCATGAGGAAAACTCTGGGGGGAACATTCGTCAAAAATAGCAGATCTACAATGCATTGAGGTTGTAGATCTGCTATTTTTGATGAAGAGATTTGGTATAGTTCAAAAAAGAATGTGCAGCAAAGTGCAACTTAGGTCTGTGTTACTAAGTATAGTGGATCTAAGGGCTTAAACTGAAGTGATATGGATAAATTCCAAATATCATTTTCTGCGGCACCCCTGGACTTGTGTCATGGCACACTTTGAGAAATGTGGGACTTTTACGTAACAGAGTATTTCAAAATTGTGGTATTGCTACTTTTACTTAAGTAAAAAAAGTGGGAGTACTTTTCCCACCAGTGTAGATAAGAGAATAGTGGAGAGAGTAGAGAGATAAGGAGGGGAGGGAGGGGGAAGAGGGGGGGACGGAGATGGATAAGAGAAACACAAGGCAGGGAGAGGAGGAGGAGAGATGAAGAGAGGTGATGAGAGAAGGAGGAAGAGGAGGCGGGGGGGCAGAGCCAAAGAGAGGAGCAGAGGAGAAACGTGTCGCTGCTGTCAGGCAGAAACCTTGTATCTCCATATTTCAACTTTTTATGTTTTTTTTTGTAAACGAATGGCCTACTGCATCATACAAGAGTGTCGTTCAAAAGCAGTGTAAATTGCCCATCTACAAGCTTGTAGATCGGGTATTCTCACTTGTTTAAAATGTTTTTAAAATGATAGTTAAAAAAAAAGGAACGTTTGTGGACATACAAGGTTTCCACCCGACAGCGACGATGTGCAATGTGATCAATGCTTCTCCAGCTCGGGATGGACGTGAGCCAGAGGCTCAGTCTGATCTCAGATCATTCGGGGTCATTCGGCAATAATGGACTGAGGGACGATAAGGATAAAGGAGCCGCTGATCCCGTATCAGTGCAAAGGAGAAGGGCCTGATTCCATTGAACACATTAGCAAGGTATTAAAAGTCATCAACAGCGACGGAGCTGCATAATTCAATATCAAGTGGGATTATCGTATGAAGGGCAGGCTAAATTAAATAAGTGTTTTTTATTTGACAATGTAGGGAGGAACGTATATATGCCTAAAGCATGATTTATGCGTCTGCGTAAGATGGTGTCACGTGTGGAAATGAGCAGATCTATAAACTCAAGAAGATACAAGACAATATAAGATACATATAAGATAAATAACATTCTTTCCCTGACAATGCTTTTTTTCTGATTCTGAATTCAAGCCAGGCTTGGTGGTTGTTTTCTGTGTTCGTCTCTCATGGTTAATGGAGTTGTTGATGCCATTGATTAGCAGCCAGAGCTCTCTACACAGCTCCCCTGCTGTTCTAGCTCTGAATCACAGAGAATGGTTGGAGGGAGGTGGCCAAAAGCACAAACCAGATTTTGTGAGAGAAACATGCAGACAAAGCTACAAGCCCACTTGTAGACGGGCTTTTGTGTGACACTATTGTGTGACACTGATGTCGTTTTTTACCAGGTTGCAAAACTTGGTCTACATCTACACTCGCTAGTCCTGACTTTTGCGTCACTTTTTCCTCATTGGCTGGTCCTTTACGCAATGAGGGCTCAATGTCCTCTCAGAATATGGGATCTAAAGACGACCCGCAATACTGTGTTCGGCCACTGTATGTATCTCTATGAACTGTGGCGCTGTTCCTCATTTGGCCTTTCAACGTTGCCATGTTTAGTGAGAGAAATAAGCAACCAGGTCTAAGAAAACGAGCCCAAAAGAAGCAACTACAGGCCACATGAGCACTTTCAACCACCGCAACCTGGTGTAATATGACTGTGTCATATCTTGTTTTTTTTTCCTTTTTACTCAAATGTTTTTTGGTCGATTTGTATAAAACAAAAAACACACTTCTCCATTATTTAAATTATTAATTATATTATATTAATCGAAAAGGTTATCGATAGAATAATCGCTAATGACATAGAACAAAGGACGACCTGAGTGTTCAAAAGGTAATGACTCCAGTGAAAGTCCAGGTGGTAAAGAGGTGCTCACTAATTTAAAAGTTAAAAATAGCTGAGAACATAACAGATAGTTTCAGCCCTACACATGATACTACATGATGCTACATGATTTCTGGCGTTATACAGATTTACAAAGTAACCCTACCATTTTGAAGGATCCATTTTCAGTAAAAAACAACAACTGTTGTGTGTGTGGTTGCATTTTTAGACGACATCCCTTATTACCAGTGAGGAGGGTATACACAGTAACCGGCCTAAAGCTAGCTTGCTGTGGTGAATCAGGGCATGGGCTATTTGTGCATAAATGGTGTCCTTTCATGTTTGCTTTCTAGCCAATGAGCAGTTATGTCCCGGGCTGCCAAAGACGGTCTCAAGTCTCTGTTTGGTAAAGGCTGATTGGTGCCACGGGCGGCTTCTGTCAAGCGATTAGCTGCATAGGCGTGATGCATAAAGCTGTAGCACACAACCCACATCAGCCTGGTGCCCTATAGAGTACAGTAGCCTACAGTACAGTAGCCACCTTCATTCATTTTGGTTTAAAAAAGAACAGTTTTATGTGTCTTCTCCATTTTAGAAAGGATACGTGTGTGACATGCATTGATATTAATACTTTCTTTTTTCTCTTTCAAAAATAGATTACAGTGAGTTACACCAGTGGCTCTCAACCTTTTCTGGATCAGGGCCCACTTAAAAATCTTGAAAGCATTCGCGGCCCACCCATCAGATCACTTAACACGGCAGCCGTGTTAAGTGATCTGATGGGTAGGCAGCGTGCATTTTCAGAGCATGTTTATTTTAATGATCAATCAATCGATTGTGTTGGATCAATGGAACTAATGTAGTATACTTTATGAGCTCCTATTTATCAGTATCAGATTGAAACATTGTCTTTCTGTAACAGAGAGGTCCTCTGTTACTTGCCATTTGCACATGTACATTGTAACCTTATTTATGGATGGATTAATTGCATAGCATATGGTCACTTTAGTATTTGCACGGCATAATTTGCACATTGTAGTTTGCACAGAAAGGAATGCAGTCATTTTATTGTTGATTATATTTAACTGAACATTTGAGTTGTGTCCTGTCCAGCTGAGCTGGCCACTCAGCTAACTAGTCCACCTATAGAGACAACATGTTTGGTGATATCTGGCAAGTGCAATTGGTGTAATATGAGTGCAATAGAGACTAAGTGGAATGTGTGAGAGGTGCAATATGGGTAATGCCGAGGAATGATTGAAAGCTTAACATGTACCAAAGTGGGCTATTCAGTTTGCCAGTGTAATTGGGCTGGACCAAGTCAGAAGGGCAGAGGGGGGTTGTATTGTGTATTTGGAATTGTGAGGGATCTTGTGTAAAGTTGTAGTATGAGAATCATTAGTGGTGTAGTTCATGGAGTTTTAAGATATTTTATGAGTTAATGTTATATGTATTTCTGTATTTATATATTTCTGTATTTGTATATCTGTTGATTTACCCCTTGACATGGTGGAGTCCTAATTGCCTCAGCTGCTCCAGCTGAGTATAAAAGGCTGGCAGTAACAAGCCTGTTGAGTTAGAGGTAGAATGAGAGCCAGGCAACACCATGTCTGTCACCTGTGTTGGAGCTCCTGTGTTGTCTTCTGTAAATGTGATGTCGGTGAATAAACACACCTCTTGTTTGCACTTTACAAACGCCTCTGTACTGCTTCCAGCCGCAAAAGGGCTCGTTCTCACACTTTCCCACGGTATTAAAGAAAATATATTCATTTAGAAATTCATTCTAAATGATTTTTAATTTTTAATTGTATTACATTATTATCATTAAAATCTTAGTGTGCCCACTTGCAATATCCTCACGGCCCACCAGTGGTCCCCAGCCCATAGGCTGAGAACCACTGGGTTACGCATAGTCGCCTTAAATGTACTGTGAAATATATTGTTCTCCTGCTCCATTTCTTCTGGCACAGAGATGGAATCCATGACTGCAACTTGTCACTACAGTGACATGAAAAAGTGGCATAGCTTTGACTGTAAAAGACAACATCAAATACACAAAACAGTAACATAATGTTAATGTTGTTTCACATCCTATCCTTTGTGCAAAATGGCCTATTGGACACAAAGGAGAAAATAATTCATTTTTAATTGATCTTATTTTCTCTTTTAATCAAATTTTACAACCGGCAGGGAATGTTTAGTTCCGACAAAAGGAGTTCACATGAGTTCAGACACTGGGCCCAATTCCCAAAATGCAATCAGACTTGAGTTAACAGCAAACGTTCGCAGCATCACAGTCATAACAATGTCGTTGCTGTCGAAACCTCTTATCTCCATATTTAAACATTTTGTGTTTTTTCGTAAATGAATGCCCTACTTGATGCCATATGACAGTGTCACACGAAAGCATCAAAAGTAGCAGATCTACAAGCTCAAAAGTCACAGTGTTGGACATTCTGAGGTTTCCACCCGACAGAGACTCTGCTGCTGCTCGCTGTCACCTCAGAAGACCTTGTGAAGAGACACACGTAGGCAGTACAGTCTGAACTGAACTGAACCGTCTCTGCAACCCCCCCCCCCCCCACCTCGCTGCTTGGTGGAAACCTTGTATAGACCCCTCCAGAAAAACGCGGGCAAAAGTCCTTGATTATGTAGGCTCAAATCCTTGATTATGCGGGCAAAAATCATAGATTTTGCGATGAAATATGCGGTTATGTGATTTTATGCGGTGAAATTGCGCGAAGTTGCAAAATATGAGGAAAGCTGCGAAATATGCAAAAAGTTACGAAATAAGCGCATATTTCGCATATTATGCGATGCGATGCGCATACTATGCGATGCTATGTGATGCGATGGTCCACCCCCCCCCCCCCCCCCACGACGTGTTTTGGCTACTTTTGAGTGACACTGTAGAATACCAAACTAGGTCAATCATTTACGAAAACACATACAACGTTGTAAAGATGTGAAGATACAAGATTTCTGCCCGACAGCAACCAGGATGTTTTCAGGCTGCCTTCCAAACAAAGCAAAGTGCCAGATTAGATATGGATTAACCATTTAAGCCATATGTAATTGTTCATAAAACAAATAGCGAGCTACAAGCTCACAATACGTCAAAACAAGCTGCTTTTTTTGTGTGCTCATAACGACATGCCCATAATAGGGATACATATGGTTAACCACTTGAACCCAAGGGGCCAGCTTGAGATTTGCCGGAAAAAAATGACGATAAAGTAGGCTATGCTCTAGGAGGGGCGGGATGATTTGATTGACGAGCTACACAACCAATAGCATTAATTCCCGCCCCTGCTCTTGATTGACAAGCTACCCAACCAATAGCATTCTTTGGGAATTGTTTTCCGGTTCCTGTTCCCAACGTGCTCTTTGGCATATATAAAAGATGACGGATTTCAAATTCCTTAACAATCGGCTTAATTTTCGGTCTGTAGAAACCAGAGGTCTGGCTTTGCCCATCTCTTTTATACAGTCTATGCTTGAACCGTATACTTAGACAACCGTATTCGCATGGGCCCTATGCTTAGTTGACCAGATTCCTATGGGCTATACACTAAATAGCCGATCTACAAGCTCAAAATTGGGATGCCATCTTGAAAGTGGTTAAAACATATTTCATACACTTTTAAAGAGAGTACCAAACTTAAAACGCCAGTCGGGGTCTGTAGCTGTGTCAGCACTTGGGTCGTTCGGTGTGAGACACTTGAAGCTGTCATTTATTGTGCTTAAGACTGTAATTAGCAGAGGTGGCTTATGGTGTTCAAATCATAGAGTTAAAAATAATAGAGAGGGCACCACCCATCCACTTGCATTGAGTTGCATACTCCTAAATCACCCCTTCTTCCGGGTTGAGATTTGTGCATTTTTATGGCATGGTGCCGAAAGGGGCCATCCGTCTAGAACAGGTCTCTATGTATCTCTGTCTCCATGTAACGCCCGGGATTCGAACCTGGGTCACCCACGCATGAAGGGACACTAAAGCCATGCATCTTATTCACTAGCCTAAAGGGGACTTCCCCTTGGCCGGGGCGAGATATTAGGCTTTTTGGTCTCAAGGCAGAGGTTCTGAGCCACTCTGCTACACCCACAAACGTATAGACCAATCACAAGTCAGCTCACGCTGCTACGTGCATACCACACAAACCACAAGCCCGAGCTCCGTAGTGTTATCAGCGCTAGCACACAAAGTTCTCGTTAGCACGTTAGCACATCATTGGTGATGTGTAGGCATTGTTCAAGATATATGCAGTATCAATGTAGCCCAATGTAAAAGGATGAAGGAAAGCAATTATCCCAATACAGTAAGACGGAAGACTTTTTTGTTTCAATTGACATTTTAAGATGTTGTTATATGACGGGGGATTCCATCCAGTTAGCTAGATAACTGGAAATTAATTTAGCTAACTGTCTGAAAGCCTTTTTAATTGCACAGGGAGGCTGAACCGTCCGTTAGACTCCGTGTCTTGTTGGGGTTTTTTCTCTTGGTTTTGACTGGCATGTTTCCAGGCTAGGTGGTATCATGTTTTCCCAAGCCTTGAAGATAACACAAGAACGAGCGCAAGAGCCAAGTCAGCAGACAAGGCGGAAAGGGGGGCGAGAGACTGAGATAGAGAGGGAGAAGGGGGTGGAGATAACAGAAAGTGGAGGAGAGGGAGAGAATAGAGAGAGAGAGAAGTGACAGTTTGATGCAGTGACAGTGGAAGGAAGGCGGCGGGCAGAGAGAGAGAGGGAGAGAGGGCAATCGTGTTTTTTCGTTCTTCCTTTTTTTTTCACACAAAAAACCTGGTGAGTGGCGCGGTCACACGACAAAGTATAAAGACGCAAGGAAACGGACGGAGAAGGCTACTAGATGTAGAAAGACCTTGGGAAAGAGGAGGAGAGTGAGCGGAGGAGAGTGAGAGAGAATGAGACCCAGGAGGTAAACTAATCACCGAGCACGCAATGCAATTTTCTGGCCCTGTGCCTCCGCTCTATCGTACTCCCCCCCCCCCCCCCCCCCCGTACCCCCACCCTCCCCTTCCTACGCCTCTCATGTCGGGGGCCCTTTTTACTATTCCACTCACATACAGTCTCGCGCTCCTCTATCTATCAGGCGGTACCATTTTCGTGCACCCCTCCCTTTCCCTTCTACTCCCCCCCCGCCACCCCCCCCCCCCCCCCCCCCCCCCGGCTCCACAGAATGGATTGAGCCGCCACTCTGGCCGTCAGCAGCATTAGAAAAGAAAAAGAAGGAGGAGGAGGAAAAAAAAGAAAAATCGAAGAAGCGAGTGGAGAGTTTTCAAGGAGGGTTACCGGTCATCCTCTGGATTTTAGACTACAGTACTATGCTCCTTCAGGGCTGTGAAAGCTGTGAGCATCTGTGTATATTGTGTGTGTGTATTCACACACGTGTTTTGTATGAGGGGAGGCGAAAGAGAGAAACAGGGAGAAATACAGCTGCAGTCAGCAACAAGGGGGGAAAAAAGAAATAAAATAGCAGCTGCCTGTTCCCACTGTGTCTCTGTGTGTGTGTGTGTGTGTGTGTGTGTGTGTGTGTGTGTGTGTGTGTGTGTGTGCGTGTGCGTGTGCGTGTGCGTGTGCGTGTGCGTGTGCGCGCGTGCGCGCGTGTGCGTGCGTGTGCGTGTGTGTGCATGAGTGCGTGTTTGTGTGCTTGCATGATGCTCCCCAGAGGTGGAGGCATTTAGGAAGCGTTTGATCGCGCCGCAGTAAATGTTTGGGAGTGTGTTTGTTCAGTTTCTCTCACGTTAGTGTCGGCGGCACCTGGTTGCCTTGCTGTTTTGCAGTGCGTTGATGATGATGATGATAGATGCTCGCTCCAGACATGCAAATAACGGAGGCGGCTCCCTAGACTGTGCAATTGCATTCACTCAAGTGCACGCACACGCTCTCTCTCTCTCTCTCTCTCTCTCTCTCACACACACGCACACACACACACACACACACACACACACACACACACACACACACACACACACACACACACACACACACACACACACACACACACACACACACACACACACACACACACACACACACACACACGCAGCACGCAGCACGCATACACACAGTCATGACAGAAGTGTATGCTTGAATATGATCAAGGCATCCGCTGATGTATTAATCTTCTGCAGGGTATCCCCCCAGGAGAATGCAGAAGGCTTCCCCCAACAGCAGTCTCTCTCTCTCTCTCTCTCTCTCTCTCTCTCTCTCTCTCTCTCTCTCTCTCCGTCAGAACCGCCCTATTTCTGCAGGCACATCGACTGCAAGGGAAGATTATTCACATAACATGCTCATCTGAAAGATGTGGAGCCGGTATGCGGGAGGAGGGAGTTCGTATGCAAGGGAAGTGTCGTAGTCTTATTGACATGTAGAGTATGGCACTTCATCCATCATAATCGACACTGCTGTCACTGTTGTGGGCTACAATTGCAACCCACCCCCCTCTACACACAGCAGGCACACACAAAATGGCACACAGAGGGGCTATGGTATACTGTAGGTGTATTTTATGTGAAATTCTACAGTGTTAATTCAACGGGTCCATCTGGTTCTATTTGTACACACGCGTATTTACCAATGTTTGAAATGTGCATTCACACTATTAGTGTCGGTAGCATTGCTTTTGTACATGGGGTACATTTGTGGTACATTTGTAATCCTGTGCTTTTGTACCTGTTCAACAGTCCCTAATAAAAATATGAACAAACACATACCATCCGTGCACATCTCACACTCATGCACAGATGTACATAGATAGAATCAACACATTGTACGGATGCAGTCTAATCTAACAGAGCACCATGACGGACAGACCACTGCATCAGAATGATTACAAATAACTACAAAAATAAAATAAAACTACATTTCCCACAGAAATGTAGTTTCGGTAGTCTCTTTCTCCTTCTCCGCGTCCACAGACAAACATAAAATGTGTGTTCACTGTGTATGACAGGCCTACTGAACCAAACCTGTTATGACAGATATAAATATCAGGGCAAGGGGAGGAAAATGGAGAAAGAGCAAACGAGTGGGAGATGAGGAAAGAGAGAGAGAGAGAGAGAGAGAGAGAGAGAGAGAGAGAGAGAGAGAGAGAGAGAGAGAGAGAGAGAGAGAGAGAGAGAGAGAGAGAGAGAGAGAGAGAGAGAGAGAGAGAGAGAGAGACATAGACAGAGGGATACAGACAGAGAGAGAGAGAGAGAGAGAGAGAGAGAGAGAGAGAGAGAGAGAGAGACATAGACAGAGAGAGAGGGATACAGACAGAGAGAGACAGAGAGAGAGAGAGAGAGAGAGAGAGAGAGAGAGAGAGAGCAGGAAGTGGTAAGCATAACAACAAAGTCCAGAGTGGGTATTTTCAGGTCATAGACACCATAGTTTGCCATGGCTACACAGCAGATTGAGAGAGATATAGTTACTGACAATGGAGGGAAAAACTATAAGATTCATCAGAATTTCATTGTGGAAGAGAAAAAAAGAGCTATTTTCACGCACGCACACACGCTCACAGTCACTCACAAACACCCAAACTTTAACACATCACGCACGCACACACACACACACACACACACACACACACACACACACACACACACACACACACACACACACACACACACACACACACACACACACACACACACACACACACACATACACACACACGCACATAAACACACACACACAAACACACACACACACACACACACACACACACACACACACACACACACACACACACACACACACACATACACACGTTTGAATGCTTTATTTGAGTCCACAAATTATATTAGAACTACAGGGAATCAAATATAACAAGGTTAGACGACCCATGAACACCTGAGGGTCCAGATACTGTAGCACCTTCTCCTCCACACAGCCAGGCTGCTTATACTGCATGACCACTGAAACAGAGCAGTATTCTGCAAGTTGTTTGGCTTTGTCCTTATCATGCCAGCAACGTTCACAACACTCGTGGTAAATATACGTATATACATGGGCCAGACGGGCTTCCAAGTATGAGGATGCAGACACACAGACACAGACAAGCACACACGCACGCACTAACGCACGCATGCACACACACACACACACACACACACACACACACACACACACACACACACACACACACACACACACACGTTTGTATTACTATACTTGTGAGGATATCAACATTTTAGGAAGCCAATTTTATGATTGATTTAGGATTTTTGTGGGGCATTTTTAACCGCAAGTCTAAAGCCGAAAAATAGCAGTGTTGTGAGCACGTTGTGAGCTTATAGATCGGCTATTTTCCGGTGTTTGACATCGCCGCACAACTAAGTATAAAATAGGGGAAAATCTAACCCCAACTCCCTAAAACTAATCTCTAAATATCTAATCCTAAACCTAACCCCAACCTGAATCTTTTTCTAATTGTAGACGTATCTCTAAAAATGATTTCAACCATAAAACAACCACTTTTTTTCTCACGAGGACCAGGAAAATGGTCCTCACAACGTCTATTCCTCAAATTCTACTATACTTGTGGGGACGTTTGGTCCTCACAAGTATAGTAATACAAACACACACACACACACACACACACACACACACACACACACACACACACACACACACACACACACACACACACACACACACACACACAGTCAGTTTTGCAGAGTCCACTGTCTGACTCCAGTGTCTGCCATACTGTACCGTTCAAGGCTGGGGGGATGGCGTGGAATGGATGGCAGGGCAGAAGAGGGATGGGGGGATGGGGTCTAGATCGATAGATAGCTGTATCCTGGGAACCCTTCCTTTCCTTCGTGAATCTATGCAGGGAAGAACAGATGCTGACAGCGCGAAGCCCCTTGGACACTGGATCTAAACAGGAGACTGAGGCCTCTGGCCCTCTTAAGCCTCGTCAGACCAGAGATTCACGACAAGATGAGACCGTTTTAAGCCCCGGATTTACACTCCCGTCATACGACGGTGTCATATAGCCCAAGCTTTCTGGGCTTTTAGATCGGCTATTTTCTGGCACACTACGCCACACCGTAACAATGTTAATATGTTAGTTCCACTGATCCGAGCTGCAACATAATCGATTGATTGATCATTAAAACAAACATGCTCAGAGCGGCCCACCCATCTGACCACTAACACGTGTTAAAGGGATACTTCGCCCCCCCCCCCCCCAAAAAAATTCGATCTATTAGTCACCCCATGGAGACTTGAATTCATGGATATTTTTTTAGTTTTTGTCACATTATTAAGCCAATAATTTGATGACCAGCGGACCGGTAGGCCGTGGTTTCGGTAGGAGACTCAAAGGAGACTCTTTGAGTCTCCTACCGGAACCGCTGCCGGTCATCAAATTATTGGCTTAGGAATGTGACAAAAACTAAAAAATATCCATGAATTCAAGTCTCCATGGGGTGACTAATCCACAGAAAAAAAGTCATTTTGGGGGTGAACTATCCCTTTAAGTGGTCAGATGAGTGGGCTTCGAACGCTTTTTTCAAGTGCGGCCCTGATCCCGAAAAGGTTGAGAACCACACTGTCATACGACGGATCATAAATTAAGCGTACGAACGTTGCAGAGGAAAAAAGATGTCAGCGGTCTGAATCTCCCCTTAGGGGACTTCATCAGAGCAGGGAGTAAATGATTGGCTGCTTGGGCGGACACAAACACTCTCCAAGCAGTAATACCTGTCGTATATCAATAAAAGCAGTGTGCGTATAATAGTAGCCATATCTCCTCGTATGTTGCCTCAGGGTGAGTTACAGGGGGGAAGGTGATGTACGACCAGATACTGTATGTGTTGAAAAGCATTGCAGCCCAATGTGATGTATTTACAGTGGGGAAGTGTTTGCTTTAGTATGGTTTATCCACTTAAGCCTTACGCGGTGTTCGTGTGACGAACGACGAAAATGGGAGATCTACAAGCTCACACAACGCACCACAATGCGAGTTTGTTGTGTGTTATTTTGGCAATTATTATTATTATTTTTTTTTTACATTCTTTTGGAAGTTTTCACCTATAATAACAAGCTAAAAAATAGGGACACCAGCCAGGGTGAAAGTGTTTAAAGATAATCTACCGCACACTCAACGTCTATTTTGAAAATTGTACCTATTTTAAATGTTTCACTTACTTTTAAAAAAAATCTATAATGACGTGTTAAACACTGGGAGGGCAGGGTTAAAGTGGTTAAAGAGAATCACATTGATCTGTTATCTCAACAGGACCGTGGCCAAATAGTGCAGGACAAGCATGAAGCCTGGACATGGCATCAAACACAAGCCCGCCACGGGTAAGCAAGCCCTGACTGAAGTCGAACCTTTTACACCCCATTACCCCCTTACCATAACCCCTCACGTTAAAAACAAACATACTATGACAGCTCAAAGAAATCTCTGGGACAAAATGGCATCTCCTTGTTCCATGGAGAGAAAAAAAAAGGATCTCTACCCGTGTTTTCTCTCCCCGTGGACCAGGCAGCTTGTTCCTGAGGATCATGTGACATGCAGAAACACAGATTGCCCATTACAGCTACAGAGCACTCAGAGATCAGAGGATGGAAGGGAGAGAGAGAGAGAGAGAGAGAGAGAGAGAGAGAGAGAGAGAGAGAGAGCAGAAATAAAAAAGATAGAGCGTGTCAAAAAAAGCTAAAATTGCAGATCTATAAGCTCAAAACAAATCGTGATGCGATGCGTTAACTTGTGAGCTTGTATAGCTGCTATTTTAGGTTGCTTCTTTTTTTCTTCTTTTTTTACTGTAAAGGCCTATAATGCCATGCTCAAAATGGGGAGGCCAGTTTTAAAGTGATTAATGAATGTATGCTTGCAGGTAAGTGTCTATAAATGTTCACACATTAATCCGCAACAAAACATTCACATGAATAAAAGACCAGATTATGCGGTTAAATGCGAAAGCTATAGTATAGGGGTGGCAATTGCCATCCCCTGGAAAACCCAATTGACACCCCTGAGAGAGAGAGAGAGAGAGAGAGAGAGAGAGAGAGAGAGAGAGAGAGAGAGAGAGAGAGAGAGAGAGAGAGAGGGGGGGGCATGTCTGTGTGCTTGAATGAGAGACAGAGAAAGGGATGTAGAGTTAGAGAGAAAGAGCTTTCCTCTATGAATGATAAATAAAGTCAATTAAAAGGAAGGAAGACAGAGAGCAAGAGGGAAAGACAGAATGGAAGAGAGAGGGATCATGATACAGAGGGAGAGAAAAAAAGATATGCAGGAGAGAGAGTTGGTGTGTGCGTGCGTGCGTGCGTGCGTGCGTGTGCGAGAGAGAGAGAGAGAGAGAGAGAGAGAGAGAGAGAGAGAGAGAGAGAGAGTAAGAGAGAATATGAGCAAGAGCATCAGAGAGCAGATGACCCCTGGGAGTTGCTAAGTGATGGTAACAGGACCCCACCATGTTGCAGTCTGGGAAATCTCTTGATGAATAGGATGGAGGGAGAGCAGAGCAGAACAGAGAAGAGAAGAGAAGAGAAGAAAATAGAAGAGAAGAGAAGAGAAGAGGGGTGCTTGGCGTTGGGGAGGAAGGAAGGAAGGCAGGAAAAGACAGAAGCGCGTATAATGTATGGGCACCGTTCCAAGACCGTCCATTCACAAAAGCCCAGAGCATGTCCAACCATGGAGCTCTACAACCTGCTCCCAGGCTGCCCCGCCCCGGGAACGCACGCTCCAACTGATCCTCGCTGCCTCTGTCCCTCCTTTGTATCTTAAATCAGTGGGTTCTCAACCTTTTCTGGATCAGGGCCCACTGGCACACCAGAGCATGTTTATTTTAATGATCAATCAACCGAATGTGTTCTGGCTTGGATCAATGGAATACACAGTGTTCATGTTTTGTTATCACAATGAGAACACCTTTTTCAGGGTTTTAAAGAAGAAGAAAACAAGAATGACAAGTCATAATAAAGCCGCATGCGGCAGGCTTTTTTGGCCCCAATCTTGTCAACAACACAACATTTAACTATAAAGAAATGAAGATGACAAAAGACAGCTAATGGTTGTCAGGTGATGGACAATTAACACGTTGCAGAATGAATGAAAGCTGCAATCAGAGTGATGCACAGCGAGCCACACAGTATAGGCAAAATAATAATAGTATTCAAATAGTAGCTTTAAGGCTACTAATCATTTATAGAGTTCTCAACGGGCCTGAAAATGAAGGCTCGGCCCTAACTGGGCCCGACTGGGCCGGCCCGGGGCTCGGCCCGAACCCGACTATTGCCATCATGTTAGGCCCAAAACCCGAAAAAAAAGAAAAGAAGATTTTCGATTTTTTGTTTTATTAAATATTTTTAATATTATTATTCTGTTCTGAATATATATTTATCTATTATGAAGATGGCGCTGACGGCAGCGGACATTAACTTACACTGTGCTTACACTGTGCTGATTTAAATGAAGTTAAATCCTTATCTTGCTCACGCACCTCTGTGCAATGAGATGCATCGTCTGCATTTCTCTGCCTCTCTCGACCGAGTCTTTGTCTCCCCCCTCCCGACTGTTTGAGACCGACTCGAGACCGTTGTTAACCTATTAGCTTAAGTTTACACGCGTTGGGTGAACACTTTTATAATACTGAACTAAACGCGGGTGGATTACATTGTATTGTGAAAATCAGAAAGCACCGTTTCTGCCACTTGTGTAACTTAACAAAACACGACGGCATAGAGCACGCCGGTCAGTTATCGTAACTCACAAAAACACATTGAACAGCCTGTTATACCTTCAAATTAAAACCATCTGAAAACGTCAACAACGACACATGTGTAGTGTACTGCGTGTATGCACGTTCTCGCGCGTGGCTTGCTATATATGGAAAACTCGCTCCTGCGTTCTTCAATTGATTTCTGAACGAACCTGAGCACTGAATGTACACTATTGTTGAAGGCTGCAGTGTACTGTAGACCGA
This sequence comes from Gymnoscopelus microlampas, assembly GCF_963454915.1. Taxonomy (NCBI): domain Eukaryota; kingdom Metazoa; phylum Chordata; class Actinopteri; order Myctophiformes; family Myctophidae; genus Gymnoscopelus; species Gymnoscopelus microlampas. The sequence continues at coordinate 27,148,619 of NC_139953.1, forward strand.
AATTGCCGTGGGTTTTTGTATTAAAAGGGCCCTTGATATGGATGCATCATGCGGTAGGCAGTAGCCCTGAAACATGAATGTGAACCATGGCTACATATGCGGCAATGGATTACAAGAACGCTCGTCCCCAAACACACTCGCCCGGGTCTAATCCGGCGGCCTCTGTCCGCGAAATGAATGGGGGTGAGTGTGTTTTGGGGCGAGTGTTCTGTTTACCTCGCCCAGAATCGCTTATTTTTTTACTCTCTCTCACATGGTTAATACATTTGATTTTGGGATGTACAATACATGAAAATTACGGGATTAATAACGCAACTTGCGTCGAGAACTAATGGAGAGTGGACATTACCGCGTTTGGCTAAAAACAGTTAGTAACATCATACAAGCATACAAGCTAACTATTAGCCAAATTCGGCTAGCGCTCAGACAAATCCACTGAGAGAGGCGTGTCTAGTCCCATAGCTTGGGAGGACGAGGGCGCCCGTTCAGAGTATGGGAAAGTATCCCATTGGCTTAAACGACAGCCAATCACGCAAAAAAAGTGTCGCAAACATGAATACATGTCGGAAATCTGTTGGGTCAGAGTCAGACTGAATATAGAGCCGCTATGCTTTTCAGCATGCGGCTAAAAATACCATTACATTTTCTTTTACATCTTTTTTTATATTAATGTTATATTATTATTAAAATCTTAGGACTTTTAAACATTTTTAACTAAAATCTTTGCTTCTGGGGGGTCCCTGGTACAAAATATTTTGAGATGCGGGTCCGCGGCCAAATACATGTTTTTCAGAAAACTGTTAGGATTTAGAAGACCTTTTGTAGAATCAGGTCCTGAGTTCTTAATGGGTTAAAGTGGTTGCACGTTGTGTCTTGCACCAAGAATGGCAGATCAGCTATTTTTGGTGGCAGACAGACACCAGCATGCAACTAAGTATAAACCAGACATTATTCTAGCTATGGTCACTTTATTATGTAAATCATTGTCTAGATTCTATTTATGTGACAAGGAAGCTCCAATAGTGATTAACACAGGTGTGCTGTGCAGACATGCCTACTCCGCACGCACGCACGCACGCACGCACGCACGCACGCACGCACGCACACACACACACACACACACGGTGATCTTTCTGCTCTGTAATCAGTTTTGCTCCATCAAAGCAACATACAGTAATAGAGGTATAATTTGAATGTACTTTGGATTCATTGGAAGACATCTTTTTTTCAATAGCCTTTTGAACACTAAAATCATTCTTATGCCCTTTAGTTTCTATTATCAGCCATTAAGCCTATATGGCTTTTACTTGAGCATAAATCAGTCTACCAGAAAAAGAAAAAGAATAAGCTGTTAATGAGGGACAAAATGCATTGTAATTGTCGAACCAGTAAATGTACAATTAAATTAATTTAAATTAAAATCTATTCAAATGTATTTATCTTTATTAACAACCAACAACATAAATAGTCCCACACACAGTCCTGATTGAAGTTGAAGGCATTCTGAATTCAAAACCTCTCACATATATTTCCTCTGACCTTGCTGATCCAGACCCAGTCACATCAAATAATGTTGTTGATGGGGCCCGTCTGTTCCCCAGGCACTCTACTGTGCCAGCAAACTCCTGAGCAAGAGAAGGTGGCGTCACAGTTAGATCTTGGCTGATCAGTTTTATATTGGAAGGATAACTGAAACCTACCCTGGCAAAGATGGAAAGGTCCGTAGTACTAAGGTCATTATTCAAGGTCAAGAATACATACGCCCTATTTCCAGATTCATCCCACTCCCTGAAATCACGAAACCAAATAAATGTATTTGCTGCACAAATCTGGGGGTGGAGGAGAAGTTAATTTCCCCTCCGCTCCACAAGGAGACACTAAGTGGTGGTTCAGTGTACCCGTTGTAGTACCTCCCACTCATTACCTCCCACTACCCTAACCCTAACCTTAACCCTGACCTTAACCCTAACCCTAAACACTGTGCCTAACCCTAACCTTTAACCCTAAATGATAACTTAGCCTAAATGAAAACAAACTGGAAAAACAGCATTTATAAATTGGGTTGCAAAGGGAATTCATTTTAAATGGTGGTTAGCAGGTAAAACATAACGACACCTTGATGCACTGAGAATATTCTTATTTGAGAAATAAGTCGCATTTATTTGTTTAACTCCAATGATCTAAGAACTGATTTTGACAATGCTGTTCAGCTGTTTCTATCTTTTACTGTGAAGCTGTGAAACCAGCCGGAAAAGCTCAGAGGATGCTCAGGATGCCTTGCAACCTGGACTGAAATAGGCCAAAACAATTCAGACTCAAGCTTTATTTTTTGTCATGCCTTGCAACCTGGACTGAATCCTTAGGCCAAAATAACTGAGATTCAAGCTTTATTTTTCTTTCCCGTTTTGCTCTCCACTAAAGTTATGGCACATTATCCAAAGTGACATGTTTGCAGTTTTAAGTTTTTCAAAGAAAACCCCTTACTGACTCACAGGTGGCTTAACGTACTGCCAACACAGCTCAGCTTATTCGCCCTGGGGTAATTTGAGAATAAGTACCATCTTCTGCTAGTCTGGTCATAATTCTGAAACTACAGCAAGGCTATTGATTCCAGGCATCCAGGTGGAGTAGAGGGAAAACAACGCGCACAATTGGCAAAATTCACAGCAGGGGAGTGTGTCCTTTTTGCTATGTTAGCGACTCCTACTGGTTGTCTGGGGTGCTTCTTTCGGCAGAGAGGGGAACTGAATGGAAGTATGAAAATGTTTGTTTTTCTCTGTGAAACTTGCTGTAAGGTGAAAGGAAGTTGCTGGTGACTTGGTGTGTAACTAAGGAGGAACATGGCTGTCTACACCCTCCACAGGCCAACAGTAGTTGGCAGAAATGGGGACCGTACAACAGTAGGCCTACACATCGCAATGATTAATTTGGGCGAAATGTTTGTAACAAAGACATGATTTCCAAGAAAGACACACTGTAACTAGATAAAGCACCAGATCTCGTAGATGCATGTAAGACACTGAACTATAGCTGGATCACTTCGGTAGAGCAGTGTTTCTCAAATATTTTTGTGTCAAGGACCCCCAAATTTATACATAATAGGCCACGGACCCCCATTTGAAAAGAGTGGTCCAGGGACCCTCATAAGAGAAGATCTTAGTTGTTAAGAGTATAGAATTCTTCAACTGTACTGTAGGATCTGAGCAGTCATTCTTATACAATACATACAGTACATTGGACAACTGTCTAGCTGGTGAAATTATAGTGAAATAATGGCCACATTTTTAAATAGGGCTTTTGCTGAACTGTTCCTAATTTAGCTGGGGACCCAGGGAACCCCTTAATGGACCCACTTTGAGAAGCAAAGTGGACCCCCTTGTGGCAGAGGCACCAGATTAGTTCTCTTTTCCACCATGACCTTTCCACCGAGGATGGAAAGAAACAGCAGGATGCCAGAATCTGCATATACCCATGGAAGAGAGATGCTCCCATTGTGTCTCCAGTGACTTGCACTTCAATTCTACACAGTAAAATCCTGAGTAGTAAATAAACTACCGGTATATGAGTGTCAAAATTTTCCAGCAAGTCAATTTACTATGTAGAATGTTGGGTAAACAGAGCCAGTGCTTCACTTACTCACTAATTTACACGTGTAAATTAGTCAGTAAGCTTACCACGCTGCAAGCTTGTAGATCGGTTATTTCCACTATTAATGTACGACAGACAGACAGACAGACAGACAGACAGACAGATGCGTGGGCCCCACTCAGGGAGGACAGTAGCTCTAATCAGGCCTGAGCAGACTGCTATTACTCCACTGTGCTAGCTCTCAGGGAGAGATGGGGAAACGCTGTTCATGACTTAAAAATCAAGAGTAAAATATAAGTCACACCCTGCAAAATCCTGAGTGTTCATTTAACTCTCATAGTTACATTTTAGAGTTAAAACTCAGAGTACGAATGGAACCGAATGGACAGTTTGGTTCAAAAGAGCACTCAGGATTTTACTGTGCAGCTCCTCTTAGGTAGAACAAGCATGGATTTGTTGAGAATTCCAATTTGGGATCTGGTGAGCTGACCTCTATTTCTGTAGGAGCACTTTGAAAACGGTGGTTGCTGTAGGATTGATCAAAATTGATCCGGATTAAATAGGTTTGAAGATCCCGATGGAACTGATGTGGAGGATATGTTGCAGATACAGGCGATATTCTTCTTGAGGATCATTAGTTTATTCTTTTGGACAGTCCTGTCTTTTTTAGAAAAGACAGTGAATCTGCTGCCAAACCAGTTCCTGAAGCAATTTAAAGAGCCATTTGTTTATACAGAAATATTTAACTATGTCCAAGCTAACTCTTTTGTTTAAAGTTTTACACAACTCCCTTATACATCTTAGGCTGGACCTAAACAGGCATGTTTCTCATCAAAGACATGAAAAAGGCTCAACCGCCCAAAGCTCCAAATTTCTGTACTGGACCCTGAAGCACTACAACCTGAAATGTATCACACTGAAACATTAAATAACAAATTGGAAGTGACAGTCTCTCGAAAGTCAGCACTTTGAGGGAAAAACAAGCTGTCACCGTCTATGGGCTAGATGCAAAGGGAACGAGAGAAAGAGAGAGAGAGAGCACAAGACAGAGAGAGATGGACAGACAGGTAGACAGACAGGCAAACAGGCAAAATGACAGACAAACACATCCACATGGAGATAAAAAGGAGAGAGCAGGGGCGATTTTCTTCCAATCCCTCACTGCGGGGTAAGGTGCTCGTCCATGCCTTGAAGTCTATCAGTGTGTGTCTGCGATGATGTCAGTTTATATCTCGACTAGACACCTGGACCACCGGGGCGACGCTGGAGTCTGTGTTGGCTCCTGCCGGGCTGTGATCCTGTGTGGCGTGGGAGCGCTCAGCACTAGATTCATCTCCCACGGCTTTGGGAGCTTCCTCTGTCCAACCGCCTGCCTGTGCTGTGCACTCCTCCTGTGGGCAGAGGACTCGCGGTATAGCGGCCGTGCGAGCCAGTAGTGAAATAGCTCCAGACGGAAAGATGGTACTGTTCAGCTGACAGCAGCTTGAGACGCCCGGAGATGGTTTTTGCGGTCAGGAGACTTTACACCTCCTACATGTAATGTTGTCTAGGCACATTTATCCTGCCTGCCCAGAGCCCAGCGTGTCTGTCTGCTCTGCCGTCAAGGAGGACAAATCTACTGGAGAGAGTTGCACCGGTTGACTGTCAAAAGGTTTATGTGCACAGGACACACAGGCCAACACAAACACGCACGCACACACGGATACACACACGCACGCACGCACTATTTGCCACGGCTTTACACATGTGTCATCACTTTTTATGTTGCAACGGAGCTGCTCCAAAATTTAACATCTGGGACAGTTGGCTTGTGTGCAAGTGTGTGTCTGTGCGTGCGTGCGTGCGTGCGTGCGTGCGTGCGTGCGTGCGTGCGTGCGTGCGTGCGTGCGTGCGCGTGCGTGCGTGTGTGCTTGCTCACAAATACGTTGCCTAGCCAATTCACATCACACCACATCAAACGGTCCATCTCTGTCTGTGACATACTTTCATCAGAGGAAATGCATGGGAGAGAAAAATCTCTTCAGAAAGGTTTGATGTGCCACGCACACAGTCCTAAAGCACATACACAGACCTTTACAGCAAATATACGATGGCATCGCTCGCAGACGCACACACACACACACACACACACACACACACACACACACACACACACACACACACACACACACACACACACACACACACACACACACACACACACACACACACAAAAACACTTACAGGAAGAGAGACAGACAAAGACACACAAACAAACTCATAGAGAACACAAGCTATTCAACATAAAGAGGAGATACAGTATACACTATACTGTTTATATTCAAGTCACTGTTCAGCCATGTGACAGGCCTGAAATAGTTTGATAGGTATACTCCAAGGAATACATTATGTGGAGCTACTGACACATCCACCCAAATCTAGACGTGGCTTTCTCAAAGATGTATGCTCCCGGAACTTCAAATTTACACATCAACATCAGAGGTATGCGATTGTGCCTGGCTGCACCAATCTCAGTGTGTGTGTGTGGGGGGGGGGGGGGGCTTCAAGCGAAAAGCCTCGTCTCATCGAGAATCCCATCACAGCAGCACCAACTATGTCTTTGAAGGCCGCTGGACTGAGCGGTACCCGGTCAATAAGTCATTAATGGACGCCTCAATGGGCACTGCACACCTTGTGAGGCTGTGCATTGACCCACAGGGAGATTTGAGACCACCGGAATACCATCCACAGCTTCATCTCACAGCATCAAAAGACCACCAACGAATGGACCTGTCTTGAAAGTCTGGAGACTGAGTCTGTTTCTAAACCAGTGGTTCTCAAACATTTTAATTTCAAGGACCCCCCAAATGTCCATTTGTCCATGGATCTGAAAATATTTGGTACAGAGGACCCCCATACAAGATTTATAGTGTTTAAATGTTTTTCACACTTCTCTCAAGATCATTGCTATAGTGTTCAGTAACAGGGGTCTCCCTGTCTCTCCAGTTATTTTTAACAAAGAAAAAAAGATCAGGTGTGTTGCCAATCTGATACAATCAGGAGAGAGTACCCAGCTGGCATTACCTCAGGACTCAGGTACAACTATCTCAAATCCTTAAAATTAATAATCAGTCAGATTATTGTTATGGATTATCCATTATCCATATATCCTACCCATGCACCCCCCCCCCCCCCCCCCCCCTCTCTCTCTCTTATTCTCCTCCCCCCTCCGCGTGAGCTGTGAGGCTCACACACAGCTGGACTGTGCAGCGTGTTTGTGCCACTGTTTACAGAATGTATAGCTAATCAGCGTGGACACTCGTATAGTTGTCGTTATAGTTATAGTTAAAGTTATCATGCTCGGACTGAACTGCTCTTAATGGAAAGCCAATAACACGCTACTATTAAAAAGAAATGCAGAGATACCAATGGGTGGCTATTATAGTGATAAATATGGGTTTTGTCACATTGTTGTACTGTATGTATAGCTACTAGGCTACATTTTGTGACAATGGATAGTCTTAACTTTTTCCTTTGCTCTAATTATTTAATGTAGAGGACAAATAAACATGAATTATATCCCACATGGCAAAAAATGTCCTTTTAACTGTAACTTTATTATTTTCTGCATCAGCCTGAACTTGAAGGTACTGGTAGAGGTTATGATATGCTTTCATCTCTGTCAGTGTGTTTGTGTGTATGTTTATGTTACTGTCCACAACTGATCTCACAAACTATTACACTGATCAGTTTCATATTTCCTGGGCATGCTGCCAGCAAGCCAAAATCAAATCGGTCAATGACAACTTTGTTGTTTTTGTGAATTCATAATCTCAGACCGACCGTCCTTCCAGGCTATGAGATACGTGTCTGCAAGGCTATGGAGTGGAACTAGCCGCAAGATCGACCTAGTAGTTCACACGCATGTACTGTACACACGAATGCATGCACACGCACACGCACGCGCACGCACGCACGCACGCGCACACACACACACACACACACACACACACACACACACACACACACACACACACACACACACACACACACACACACACACACACACACACACACACACACACACACACACACACGAGTGATTGCAATATCTCTGCCTGCCTGGTGGAGATAACAAGGCACAGCTCACACTCTACAAATAACCATGTTGAAAAAGGGCCACCATGTACAACATTACCTTCATACAGTAAGACACTCGTATGAAAATATCAAAGCCGGACAGAAAATGAAAGGGGAGCGGAGAGAACCAGAGGGATGCTTTACAAGGTTACTAAGTAATTTAGCATTCAAGTCAGGGAGATACCACACATTTCCTCTGAATAGGTCAAGCCAACAAAACCTTTGGAAATATCAACATCGCACCCATGGTCACAAATTTGTCTTGGTATTCTCCCCAAAGTCTACAGCAAGCACTCATGTGAAAAGCGATAACATGTCCATGTCTGAAACGGCTGGACAGCAATCTGTTATCAGAATACATGTGGTATTCTGATGTGTTGTGTAATATAAATACTGTACATATCCAGAGAGTGAATATTATCAATTCAAGTGTATGAAAGTAAAAGAAAGAAACAAGCTCAGAGTAAGAGAGGAGTGATATTAACGCAAGTCAGACAGTGAGGCTATCTCAAAAAGACTTGGGAAAAATCACTCCTACAGGTTGGTCAAGGGTGGCTGTCAGCAGGTGTTGAACGCAGAGAAATAGGATGTTCCTCCACCTCCTGCCGAAGCTCCTCACTGGCAGATGAAAAGAAGCGGCAGGTGATTCCATGATTCCATGTGGGTCGGAGGAGGTTTCAACACCATCGCATCCCAACAAGTATGAACCAGCCAGTAGGGGCCAGCAGTAACAAGAGTCCATTGTGTGGGGAATTGGAACAGGAATTGGCATAACGACTAAATAGGGAGAAAAAGGTGAGGTCAAAATCCCTTTGTGTATGGACAAAGAATCTTCACAGTCTCTTTTACTGGGTTCCTGGCTTTCTGTAGTCGCACATTGATTGAGCCTGTCTGACTTTATACCTTTCTCTGCATCACAGCTGCATAATCTGTCAGTCCACTTATCTAATTTTGTCACTTTTTCTTTTACGCCGTGGGAGCTGAAGAGGCCAACCATCTAGAACAGGGTTTGTCTGTATCTATCTGTCTCTGTCCCCACAAAAGTAGACCAATCACTGTGAACCACACAGCTCAGTTGACACTGCTACACCAATCACAGCACACTTCAAGCTCATAAACTCAAATTAGCATGTTGTGGCAGAACATTGGTGCATATCCATTCATTCACAAACTGCACACCAAGTAACTTTACAGATTGTACAGGGAAGCCACATCGTTATTAGACTCTGCGTCAAACAGTTTACCTCTCAAATTAAATATAACTCTTCCAGTGTCATGAAAACTAGCTACTTTGTTCTTGCTTTTTCATTGATGTTTCTGGGGAAAGAGATGGGAAACGCATGAAAATTGCTCAACAATATGTACATCTTTGCATAATAAGTGCAAATATGGAAATATGGAGTCTTGTTGTGATTGTAGGACAGTTGTTTACAACACAATGCCAGGGTTTTTATCACCAATATTGAATAAAATGTATGAATGCATGAGCAGAGGCCGTCTGCTTTCCTTTTGTCTCTTGGCATCTTTAGACTTTTTTTGTGAGCTATAAGAACGACATTTTGTAATTAATTTAGGTGGGTTTCCCCATCACTATTATCATTGTTAGTCTGAGCAACAGTGTTCAGAGTCACTCCTGACTCCCTCCATCACAAACTCACAAACCCCGGATTCCTTTGTCGGTTGCCATTGTACTCTGTCTCCACCAGACAGTGTGTGTGTGTCTGTCTGTCTGTGTTTCTGTGAGTGACTGTGACTATCAGTGTGTGTGTGTGTGTGTGTGTGTGTGTGTGTGTGTGTGTGTGTGTGTGTGTGTGTGTGTGTGTGTGTGTGTGTGTGTGTGTGTGTGTGTGTGTGTGTGTGTGTGTGTGTGTGTGTGTGTGTGTGTGTGTGTGTGTGTGTGTGTGTTAAGGGAAGCTGTAATTTCCAGGGAGAATAGAAGCCTGGGTTCAGTAGAGGCACAGCCTCAGGACTTACAAACAGCTCCTTTACCCAAATCTTTGCGGGGCTGCCTGTAACCATGACGATAACTGACAGCAGAGACTAGGTAAGAGGGAAGGCTATGTAATGGGGAAGCCAAGAAACAAGTGACATGTCATAGATATAACCCTGCTCTGTTCCTACTCTGAAACCAAACCTGCCACTCCCCTTCAACATTACGCCTGAGTTATACTTGGTTGTTGTGCATCGTATCATGCACCGTAAATAGCGAATCTATAAAAGCTCACAATGCGTCACAGAATGACGCATTGTGAGCTTGCAGATCAACTATTGTCAGTGCGCAACACTGGCACACAGCTAAGCATAACTCAGGCGTTAGTCACACACTACTAAGGTCATATAGGAGCAAGCATATTTTAATTAAGACATGTGGAGTATCATTATCAAAGCATATTTATACATATACACCTTAATATAACTATTATTCTTTAACTGTGCGTTTGCAGCATTTACAATATGGCAGGCAGATGTGGTACCTTCCAGTGGTTGCAGACTTGTTTAGAGAGGAAAACAATTACTGACACCAGAAAAAAAAAGTCACAACATGTTTGTGGTGAGGCTGAAACTGTCAGGATTTGAAGGGAAAGGAATATCATTAAGTTTTTGGATGGGTACAAATAATGTAATGGTTTGAGGGAAGGAAGGAAGAGGATTGTGTTTGTTTATCTGAACAAGTTTGCAACCACTGTAAACAAACAAAAAAAGGAAAAAAGAAAAAGCATCTACTGTGCTGCTGTGGAGGGGGTGTCTTCAGCCTTTAATTGTCTTCACCAGGCTGACAGGACAGGACACGAAGACTACTGTATGTTTTCGCCCCTATCCTCCCGTGTGTGTGTGTGTGTGTGTGTGTGTGTGTGTGTGTGTGTGTGTGTGTGTGTGTGTGTGTGTGTGTGTGTGTGTGTGTGTGTGTGTGTGTGTGTGTGTGTGTGTGTGTGTTTGTCCCTGTCTGTGTGTGTCTATGCACAGCTAATATCGGACACTGCTGGAACATCCGGTGTCAAACTTTGCATGCACACTCTCAGCAGCCATGGAAGACACTCCAACCCCAATTTATTCAAAGCGGCC
>NC_139953.1:27159588-27184588 GCF_963454915.1 Gymnoscopelus microlampas
TTGCCGTGTGATGACTCACTGGCTGAGTCCCTTTGAACACTGCGGTCAGCAGCTGGTGGTGGCTGGTTCTGAACATCTGCACAGAGGGGTATGGCGGGAGGTTGGTTGCGGTGGGGTTAGGGGTTGCATGCCGACAGCGACGACACAAATGGGGACGCCCCGAAAGATCTTACGGTATATATGTACAGTTTTTGTATATTACATGAACTTGAACCGCAGCATCCACATTCTGGGGGGAACATTGGCCAAAATAGCAGATCTACAAGCTTACATGTGAGCTTGTAGATCGGCTATTTTTCGGCAAAGAGATTTGGTGTAGAAAGAATAAATGCGGTCCAAGTACAGAGACAACTCAGGTCCAGTTTATTAAGTCTAGAGTAGAGGGTGTTAAGTGGCTAACCTGTATCATAGTATAATGTACATGAGCTGTTTGAACTTGTAATATGTGTGTGTCATTGATTGAGTCCCCAAAAATAAGAAACAACAAGTGAGTCCCTTATCAGTTCAATAAGGGACACACGTCTTTTAGTTTCCAATTACAGACGATTCCGTATTTTCGAGGGACGGTTGAGGCCTCAAATTGTGACTGGAAGCTGGAGGAACAGACGTGGGTGGATCCCTATTAGAAGGTCCTCCATCTCCCTCTTGCTTGCATCCTCCAGACTAATAGCTCTCAGGGGAACAGTTACTCTAGGCCCCACTTGTTGCCATGGTGATTAAATGCCAATCAAAGCTGTGGCGGGTCCGTCTGCTTTCGATGGAACACCCACACACAGGACATATAGTCTTAACACCTCATGGAATTGCAAGGGACTGCAGCAAACAAACATAAACACGTGTGGGAGGAGTTCACTGATCACACAAAGCGTCCACGCTTTGGTGCTAAATATCATTTTAGACAGCAGCGGATGGTCAGCGCACGCAACATTATTCTTAGACGTAGCATATGCATGCCTGTCTACTTCTGATGCTTATGCTTGTGTGTGTGTGTGTGTGTGTGTGTGTGTGTGTGTGTGTGTGTGTGTGTGTGTGTGTGTGTGTGTGTGTGTGTGTGTGTGTGTGTGTGTGTGTGTTTGTGTGTGTAAATATATCCGCTGATATAGTATAGTATATATAGTATATATATATACTATATAGTAAATAGTATATACACACACATATGTACAGTATGCAAACAACCCCACTCATCCCCCCCTCGTTCTCCCTGGCTGAGGCGGTGCTGTTGAACCTCAGCGGAGCTGAGCGAAAGTGACCTCGCAATCGACTGCTAATACAACTGTCATCGCCTGCCCGCCTGGCATGCCAGCATCAGCCTGGAAGGGAGCAGGGGGAAAAACAGGAAGGAAGGAGATAGTGAGACCCAGAGAGAGAGAGAGAGAGAGAGAGAGAGAGAGAGAGAGAGAGAGAGAGAGAGAGAGAGAGAGAGAGAGAGAGAGAGAGAGCAAGAAGAAAAGATAGAGATAGCAAGACAAGAGAAGAGAGGGGAAGCGAAAGACAAATGACAATGGAAAGCAGAGAGAAAATGTAAAGGTTAATAGCTGAACCGAGTAGCGCAGGAAGTGAGAGAGGAATAAAAAAAAAACGAGCGAGGAGCAGCAGAGAAAGAGAGAGAGTCACAGGAAGAAGCAGGGTGAGTCAGAGCAAGACGGGTTGCAGAGGTGAGGCAGCTCAGACTTGCATGAGTCACAGAGGTCGGCCCTGTGACAAGGCTGCACAGTGTACCATCACGGTCACTTGGTCACACTCAGGTGGGTGGCTAAGGGTAGGCAAGGTTTTCCGGCTCATTGGACACAATGTGGCACGCATGGGTGCCTTATTCTGCCCCAGTGCAGTGCAAAGATATTCATCGGCACAATACATACTTCCATTGTACAATAACTTTCTCTTCAAATCTGGACACAAAATAAACAGGGCCCTGGAAAATAAGTACAAGATCAATTTGCAGTTGGTGTATTTACACTACTTTGTCTCATCTGTTTATGAAAGTAGGTAGCTGATATATTGCACTTTTACTTTAGCGCTAGGTATACTCTTGGTTGTTTGTTTTAGAAGAGAATGCACTTAATGCTTCTGGTGATTAGTAGTTTTGTTCCCCACCTATGTTGAATGCACTTAAGTCGCTTTGGATAAAAGTGTCTGCTAAATGACTGTAATGTAATGTGTATGTACTGTGTATACACATTACATTATATATATATATATATATATATATATATATATATATATATATATATATATATATATATATATATATATATGTGGAAGTTACTCCTCACACAAGCGGGGACCTTCAGAACAACCTTGAAAAGTTCTCAACAAGAGTCATCTCTGCCTATTATGGAACATTTGCCTGTATAATAACTTGCATACCGATACTCCCATACAGAGACTCACTTGGAGCTTTAACACAGTAATAATCTTTCACCCCCATGCATTGTATGTCTAAATACAGACGTTTGGAAGAAAGCAGCAGGAAATAATTTCAGCATCCCATTGCTGAAACTGGGTTTGTCTAGTTCACTTGACCCTTAAGTTGTATATTTGTATATCATGCCTAGACTTAATGAAAATATGTCAGAATGGAAGCAGAGAGAGAAAGAGAGAGAGAGAGAGAGAGAGAGAGAGAGAGAGAGAGAGAGAGAGAGAGAGAGAGAGAGAGAGAGCAAGTGTGCTGCTGATTCTTTGTTGTACGCATGGCTGGAGCAGAGTGTGTATTGTGCTACAGAGCGGAGCAGAGCACTCTTACTATAGAGCAGTATTGGTTTGACTGGTCAGTGTGGGGATGAGATCCACAATAAAAATCTAGGTCACAGTTGGCACAAGGGTATTGCCACATTACCAGCTCTGAATACACACACATTTAGATTTCAGCCCCCATCTGCAGAGACTGACAATCTATGGAGTTCATGGAGAGTTGGGCCTCCAAAAGGGATGAGAGGGAGGAAAACTTTTCCCAGAAGAACTGCAGCTCCAAAGTGAAGGATTTGGAATGAGTTCAACAAAACTTTTCACATGACTGTAATTTGAGTAGAGATTTGCAATAAATGAATGCTACCAAGACATGTTTTGGGGTAGGAAAAAAAAGGATTCCAATTCCATTGGTATAGGAGATGCTTCAGTGGCTGCAGCACCACATTTTTTTTCCAAAGCCCCAAATCTTTTAGATTTTTAAAAATAACTTCAACTTTGTGTCATTTCTCTCAGTCTCTCTGACTGGACTGGCATCTTGTGTGAGTCATTTTTGCAGTACTGCTTCCGACAGTGAGAAACAGCAATACTCCAACGGGAATATAGCCTGCTGGCCCTGCTGCCCTGCCCTGGACCTTGTCAATGACTAGATCACCCGTCCTCTGAGAGTCCTCTTAACAACATGAACCCCAGCAATCCTATCCTAGGCATGTCATAATAGGTGAACATTCGATGAAAATAGCCAATCTACAAGCTCAACACATTTTCTTCACACTGTGATCAACAGCTGTGATCATTCAGAGGCATTTAGAGTGTCGAGCATTTCCTGTCTCTGTCATTAGTGTAGCAGCATTAGCATCAGCAATGTTGTTGTTTTTCATGACAACAACATGTTCAACAAATGCAATCTAAAATATTTATCAATGCGTGTACCATTTACTCTTGCCTCACCACTGCCTGCTGTGAACCATTCTGCTTGCCGTTTATACTGCTATTTGTAGTACCCAACATAGTAGCCTATAAAATGTGACTCTCCTATTGTGTTTTCCAGCAGATAAAATGTGTTTATGTGTGAATTGTGAACTCTGACCAGTGTTGCTAGATTTTGCGAGAGAAATAAGTAACCTCCAGGTCTATGAAAACAAACCCAAAAGAAGCGACTATACAGGCCACATGAGCACTTTAAATCTATATGCATCGGAGCTCACAACGTGTCGCGAGATCTGTTATTTTCAAAAGTGTTTTGGAAAAAAGTGACACATTTTTAATATTTTTTTTTAAACATTTTAACAACACAAATCTGGTATGGGGGTCCTTGGCACAAAACCCTTTTCAGATGGGGATACGCGAACAATTACATTGTCACGGTCCGCTCCTCGGGCCGTGGACTTTGACTTTATAATTTAGACCTTGAATGCCCTTATTTGGTCGTGGACACTTTTGGCCGGTTAGGCCGACTTTATTATTTAGACCTTGAATATGCCCTTATATGGTCGTGGACACTTTAGGCCGGTTAGGCCTAAAGTGCATATTGTATGTTCTGAATATTGTATGTTTTCTGCATACTGCATGTTCTATTTTGTATTGTATCTGTCATTCTGTTGCTGCCTTCACATTGGTGTTCTGTGCTTTTACTTTGTAGTATTGTTTCCTGTCTGCCTTGTTTACTATTTCCTGTCTTGACTCTCTTACCCTTGATTAGATATGTTCTCCACTTGTGTCCTGTTGTGCCCCAGCCAATCACAGTGTTGATTGTAGTTTGAGTTCACCTGCGTCCTGTTACTCCCTGTCTATTTAAACCCTGTGTTGGCATTATGTTCTTGTTGGTCCGTAGACCATTGTCACGGGAGTTCTGTGTTTGGCTGCTAGCCATTATGAAGTTACAAACTTACCTGTCAGTGTCTTTGTTTAACTTAAGTTTATCCTGCATTCCGACTCATCTGCTTTTGGGTCCTTCCCGTCACTCAATCCTGACATACATAATAATTTGGGGATCCTTACCTTGACATGAAAATGTTTCAGAGATTTTTAACAAAATATTTTTTTATGTTATCATTAATTCACGTTTTATCAGTTAATTTACTCAATTTACCCACTTTTTGCAAAAATGTTTTGATAATAAACAATTATCAAATAACCTATTATAATTAAATAACCTTCGCGCGCGCGAACGGGACCGCGCACATGCACGCGGGGGGTCGCGGGAAATAATATCATTATTTTGGGGGTCGCGGCCTGAAAAGGTTGAGAACCCCTGGTTTAAACAACATTAGGGCGCAAGCCCAATTAAGCAACTACACTTTAAAAACAAGCCAAGCGAAACGCAACCCGCAACTACCAATATTTACAAGCAACTTTACAGAAAAACAAGATAACATCAGGCTAACACCAAACCCACAGTGCATGGACATGTGTTGCTTTCCCCATACACACAAGTTGAAGCCATGCGAACCACAAATGAACCACTTAAGCGTATTTAAAAAAAAAAAGCTAAAATAGCCGATCTACAAGCTCACAATTCGTATCATGACAACCTGTAAACCTGAACATTTTGCCTATAATGACATGCTCAGAATAGGGATGCCAGGTTGAAAGTGGTATCCAGTGACAAAGCACTTTGACTTTTATTTCAACAAACATGAACTGCAAATTTGAACAGTTGGCCTTTAAAAGCACATTTAGTGCCGGAAAACAAAATGCAGTCATGTTCTGTAGGCTAGTATACTATGCTGAAAATGGCAACATAAATGCCAAGCAGTTTGGTTCACAGTCACAATACTAAATATTTGATATGGTATTTGTTCAACATGAGTTTTCTTGAAGGAAAACAACAATGCTGCTGCTAGTGCTGCTGTGCTAATGACACAGAAATGAGAGGCAAGGCTCGACACGGTTCTACCTGCCTCAAAAACATGACATCGCATCAAAAGAAACTTTGTGGATAGAATTCAGATTTGATGACCCCATTACGGGTCCCTGGCGGCGGGTCACATTTTACACTGGAAGCTCCTTGCTGTTACTCCATATCACGCATTTACTGTAGCAGTTATATTCATTGAGTGCAAAAACACCCAGACACACACAACTCTGGCTGCACATCTAACTACCACCACCACCACCACCATATACCACCTCCTTCACACAGAAACACACAACTAACACCTCCTAACCACCACCTCCTTCACAGACACACAGTAAAAAACTACACCACCTAACCACCACCACCTTCACACAGTGTCAGACTCACACAAACAACCACCACCACCTTCACACAGACAAACTAAAAACCAACACCATCTAACCATCACCACCTTCACACTAATCTCTCAAGAACAGATTCAGACGTTCCGCTACAGATAATGTTGCTAATGCAAAAAAAAAAGTGAAAAACGCTGGGGGCGCTGTTTTCCCATGACGATGGGTTCCCAGATTGCCTTCACACAGCCACACACAAACAACCAACATCAACTTCACACAGACACAAAAAAAACAATACCACCTAACCACCTCCACACAGACACACAAACAAAGCAGTTCAATTCCACTCTCCTGTTCTTATTTTCAGTGCACAATGACGTGGATTGGAAAACGCTAATGGCTGGTTGGCCATGTTAAGAAACCTAAAACAAATTAATGTTTGGACTGGATTAATTTCACAGTTTGTCTGACAAGGACAGGTGTAAATGAGAGTTGACACATCGAATCACCTTCAACACGCCAATGCAATGCATGACCAGAGCACACCAACAATCACAAACACACATACTAGTGGATGATAATGGGTGGATGAAACTGGCTATTGCTCAATTCCATTTGAACTGCGCATTATATTATATTCCTACTGTAGGCTATAGAAAATGGACATGGGAACAACAATTCTACAATCACAACCGGGCATGGTGGCTCATTCAAGATTAAGATCCAGAGGGAATGATTTGTCACTCACTCACACGGTACAAGCAGTGAAATGTTGATTGATTGGTTGGTTGATTGATTGATTGAGTGATTGATTGATTGACTGAAAAATTGAATTAATTTATTTGGTGATAACAAGAAAGGGCACATCAGCACTTCCAAAAACATCAACAATACACACAAATATCACAGTGGATAAAAACACAATAAAACCCTAAGGCTTTAAGTTTCCATTCTATTTACATTTACATATCATATTTCCCAATGAAATCAGCATTTGAATACTTGATGCAACTACTTGACTAATTGGTGTTACATAGTCCGCAAGACTGTGCAACATTGTCAATACAATATAGCCTACACACGATAACAATACGAATAATAAGCATATTACTATTATATATGAAATAAAATAAAATAATTACAAAAATAGCAGCAACAGGGAATGTGCAAAATGGACTGCGCCGAATTAGGGAGGAGGGAGTTGGCCTTCTGCATTGGTGACTCATCGCGGCGGCATTAAAAGTTGTAGTGCTCCATACTCACCCAATAATTTTACTGCGACTTGGGGTCAGCTATTGTCCTCTAGTTACATATCCATTTGAAAGTTCTGGCAGAAACTAGATATGCATTTAGTAAAATATTTCCAATTTCCCAAGAGTTTCACAGACCACATTTCCTGAGCACAAATTTGACTAAATGCATGTTTTCTGCCAGAACTTTCAGATGGATATGGAAAAACTACATTAAAAATAATAATAATAATAATAATTATTATTATTATCATTTTCCTTGTTATTTTGTCCTGTATTTCCAAGTATTCATGGCTCTGACAGCTGCAGGGAAAAGCTCTTCCTAAGCCTTGAGCCCCTGTGAGACCCCTCAAGTGCTTACTAGTCCACATCATCATGAACAGTCTGTTACTGGGGTGCTGTTTATCCCTCATAATTCTTTTAGCCATCCCCAAGCACCTACTGCTGTCGGAAACCTCATACGTCCAAAAACTTGCTTTTCAGTAAATGGGAAAAGAAAAGAAACTGTGTTCCAATGGATCCAATGTAGCTATAATTTAGTTACAAGCTCTTGTTAATACTTTTCATTGGTTCAATATTTTTTACTTTCACTTTCACATTCACTTTCAATAAGTTGAAATATGGTGATATAAGGTTTCTGCACGACAGTAGCGACATGCACCGCTCTGGGTATAGTAGCAGAGAAGTAGGCCTACCCTCTGTGAGACATTGAATTTCCTCAGTTGCCAGAGGTGCCTTTGTTTACATTAGTCAACAATCATCTCCTTGGTCTTACTGATGTTTGGGAAGAGACTGTTTACTGGTACTGCGACAGGCTTGCCAACTCCCCCTGATTGGCCCCCCAGTCATCATCGTTTGAGACTTGGCACACTACCACTGTTGTCAGCTAACATTATGATGGTGTTCGAGTTCCTGGCCACCCAGTCGTGGGCGTACACAACCTTGGGGGAATCCTGTGTTAAGGGTGAGTGTGGATGAGGTGCGGTTGCCCACCCTTAGCACTTGAGGTTTTTCAGATAGAAAGTCCAGGACGCAGTCAGAAACTGCAGGTTTCAGTCCCAGGTCAACCAGTTTGCTAGCCAGCCTGGTGTGGACAATGGCGTTAAAGGCAGAGCTGTAATCAATAAATAACAGCCTAAGATATCCCTTCCCTGTTGTTATTAAGGTGGGAGAGGGTGCCATGCAGGACCTGGGAGGGACCTGGGAGATGGCATCATCAGTGCATCTATTTGGATGGACCTATTTGGATTGTATATGCAAACTGCAGTGTGTCCAGGGTGTTGAGGAGAGAGGAGCAGATGATATCTTTTACTAGCCTCTCGTCTCGCAGCACTTCATGACTGCCGAGGTCAGTGCAATCGGGCGATAGTCATTCAGGCCTGCTGGAGAGGCGTTCTTGGGCATAAGGACTAAAATAAGTGCACATGAATATACACTATTCGGCAAGTTCTTTAATAGCCTATTGTATTTGATAGGTGAAATGTTAGTCACAAAATGGGGAAACATGCCTAACTTACCACATTCAATAAAAACTGTGTTTCAAAGAGTCAGATTTGTTGGTTGCAAAGCCACACAGTAATAAGAAAATACAATCAGAGCAAAGCGTTGCAGATACAGACACTGTAAAAAAAATCATCTTTCACAGAATTCAGGATATCATCATCAGACAATGTATGACAGTTATAGAAAAGAGCAAAATGGCTTGCCGTTAAACTGCCCTAATAGACTTGATGGTTTTCAAGCTTCTTTGTGAAATGAAAGCAGTCATAAGTGTGGAGGTGGGGGGAGGGCTTCATGGCTTCTAAAATTAATCAATATATTCGGAGATTCCATAATACTGTTTGATTTGATATTCCCAAGGACATCTCCCCTCAGTGATGCCAAAAAGGGTTCCTGCGCCCTCCATGCACATGGGCAAATAAGCTTTTTTTTTTTTCAAAAGGCTCTGATTAGACATCCTGCTAATCTTTGTGCCTTCCACAGAAAACCTCCACAGGCCATTTATACAGTAAATCCATTTATTGTGTATGCGAGGCAAGGTAAAAACAGACAAACAGGATTGCTATACTTTTTCAGGTTAAAAATGGCATCTGTAAAAAGATAAGATGTGAGAAAATGTGCATGCTTATCACCAACACCATGTAGTGAGGAGAAAGAAAATGTGTAAATTAGGCACATTGCTAATCAGCAAACAAGCACATGGGCCTCAACTTTGTGTGTGCGTGTGTGCGCGTGCGTGCGCACGCGCCAGTGTGTGTGTGTGTGTGTGTGTGTGTGTGTGTGTGTGTGTGTGTGTGTGTGTGTGTGTAGAACAAGTATCCAGGCTGTTCTCAGTCACAGTTTGTACTATCAAAGTAATGCACCATAATTTGTACATAACCCACATCTGAAATAATTTAGATCCCATGAGACTGTCATGTGAGACTGTCATGTGAGTGCCAAGTTTCTTTGGGGAAAAATAAATAAATGGCAGACATTCCTTTTATTCTTAGAGGAAAATGCAATATTTTAAGACAGTTTCAGCATTAAAATGGATTTTGATAACATCTCTGGCGAGAAATGTTCATTCGGTGGATGTAAATTATATGATATTTAGTTTGTCAGTTATTATACGAAGATTCTTTGAGGTCTTTCTATGCTATGGCTTACATGTTTAAATCATTGTCTATTAGTATTACAGATAGAAATGTTAACACAGCAATGCATTGATATAATTGTTTTACTTAGTATGCTTTTGAATACTCAGGTATTCCAGTACTTCAACTCAAGGACAAATTTGACAGAGCAACTTTCACTTGTAGTTGAGTAATATCTGAACAGGTGTACTGTATACTTTGACTCAAGTACTGGGGTTGAGTACTTTGTCCATTACTGACTATATACGACTCTACGAGACAAGTCACCGGCCTCTCCCGCATGCACTTGTAATGTAATGCAAAAGAACATTCACAACTCTTATGCATGTGCTCACACCCAACTGTGATGCAGGTGGCTGTATTACATGTGACCATTTTTTTGGTCTGTTTGCGTGTTTGTGTGTGACAGAAGAGTGACACACACACACACACACACACACACCCCCACACGCACGCACGCACGCACGCACGCACGCACGCACACACACACACACACACACACACACACACACTCACAACAAGGCATGCTTTGACGCGTTAGAGCTTGTAAATCGGCTAGTTTCAGTGCATGACACTGTTGCAAGTAAATGTAAATTCAGCATAACTCCAACTCCAACCCCAACCCCTAAACCTAACCTTTAAATGGTTAATCCTAGCACTAATCTGAAATGTATCCTAATTATTAGTCTAAAATTGTTTTTACCACAAAAATTGTCCAATGTCTGTTTGCCAAATTCGACTATATTTGTGGGGACATTTGGCCTCATGAGTATAGTAACACAAACAAACACACACACACACACACACACACACACACACACACACACACACACACACACACACACACACACACACACACACACACACACACACACACACACACACACACACACACACACACACTGAGCAGCCTGTCAGTGTATATTTTATTACCTCCAGGGCCTGGGAGCCTACAGGCAGCACAAAGCTGCAATCACCAGCCATTACTATGTAATTCATACTGGGGGCAGAGGGAGAGGAAGAGAGGGGCGGGAGAGACGAGAAAACAACTGAAAAAGTGTGCAAGAAATAGGCGAGGAAAGGAACTCAGGGAAATCAACGGCAGGGGAAAGGTTAGAGATTAGGGATGGCACGGTGAGAACATTTCATGTCACGATTATTGTGGCCAAAATTGCGATTAATGTTGTTACCGTGATAATTAAAATATGCTTAAAACTCTTAAAATCCCACTTTTGTTACCTACTTCGCATCCCAACATTCATATTCTGGGGGGAACATTAGCCAAAAATAGCAGATCTACAAGCTCACAACACAAGCCGCGTTGCAACACGGTGTGAGCTTGTAGATCTGCTATTTTTGGGGAAGATATTTGGTGTCGTTGGAAAAAAGCACAGAGCCAACTCATGTCCGGTGTATGACGGACAATTTCACACAGACACAGATATTTACAACTGACAGACTTAACCACTTTCAACCTGGCCTATTTTGGGGCGGGTCATTATTAAGTAGGTCGGAGAGGCTTGTTGTCGGTATCAGCCGAGAACTCGGGAGTCTATCCCTGTTACAATGCGCTAGACCCCAGCGAGATGGATTGCTGAGGTGGAGCGCCACACTACCATCAGCACACCTTGCCACACCCAAGCCGTGCTACTTAAGTTATACGCTGAGTTGGCGGTGCTCAGGATCAGACCCGTGATCTTGTGGTCCAAAGGCGAGAGCTCTACCGATTGAGCTACCCGGACATTGGGGAAAAGTTCCTATAATGTTCAAAATATTTCAATAAATATTTTCTAAAATAGCTAAAATAGTCGTATCATAACGGCTAACGACTAATACTATTGTGTGACATTGTCATACAACAAAGTATAAAATATTCATTTAATTAATGAAATATGTATAGAAAAATGAAATATTGAGATACACGTTTTCTACCTTAAACGAAAAAATTTAATGAGGAAATAGAAAAATTGGGTGAGACGAGAAAGACAAAATTAGAACAAGAAAGAAAAAGGAGTGAGTTTCTGCATTTGAGCCAGAGACCTCTTCCCTGCTAAGCCTGAAGGGGTGATGATGGCGTACGGTAACTCATGGATCACTGTTGGCCAGCTGAGCTCATGACCCTCTACGACACCCCCCCTCAGGCCCCAAGAGAACCCAGATCAGCTGTCCCACCACTGCCTGCACAGTACAATCCCAGTGTTCATTTAACTGTGTTTGGTTGCATTTGTACACTTTTGGGAGATAAATGAATACTAAGGATTTTACTGTGTACTTGGCTGACTATGCCAAAGGAGCCAAAAGCAGTAAGCCATCTAGCCTGTCTGGGAAAAGAGAGAAAGCAAAGATGTCATCATTGCTGCTGGTTTAAGGGGAAATCTTTGAACGACAGAAAGGAGGGCTGAGAAACAAGGCGAGCAAAGGTCAAGGGTGGATAATGGGCAGTGGTGGATGAAGTACTCCGATTTTGGACTTCAGTAAAAGTAGCAATACCACAGTACTGCAGTAAGTACTGCAAGGCAAGTCAAGGCAATGCAGTATAGCACATTTCACCAACAAGGTGAAATGTGCTTTACACAGAACACCAAGCAAATGAAACACAATTATACAATTAAATGACATTAGGATGCATAAAACAAAATAAGTAAAAATGGGTGCAATAATTTAAATATAATAACCCAATAATTGCGTTGATTATCTCTTGGCCCAAAAGCTAACCAGCTCAATGAGCTTGTAGATTTGCAATTTTCGATTTTCTTTTATATTTTTGTATTAATAATCTAAACCTGCAAATTATATAGTAACTATAGCTGTGAAATAAATGTAGTGGTGTAAAAATATTAAAAAATATATAATATTTTCCTCTGAGATGTAATGGAGTAGTGGTATAAATGATCAAGAAATGGAAATGGAACTCAAGTAAAGTAAAAGTACCTTGAAATTGTAAATAATCTACATATATAAGACCCTCAAAAGCTGTGACATAATGGCCTTTGTCCATCTGTTAAAAATGTCTCAATCCGTATTTCACATAAATATACACTGAATTGGAATAAACAATCCCTTCACAGTCCAAGCTGTCACATTAACATATCGAGATGTTAGTCACATCAGTCACAAATGGCAGCCAGTCACCCACCTACACTTGTACTACATATGCACGCATGCACGTACGCACACACACACAAACACACACCAATGATGTATGTTGAGTTGATTATCTCTTGGCCCAAAAGTTAATTTATGTAATGCTGAAAGCCTAACTTTGTCACTCTTGCCATCATCATCATCATCATCATCATCATCATCATCATCATTATCATCATCATCATCATGTTTACAGATTCCCTGCACAAGAGCCATGAACCCAATTATTATTAAAATGATTGCGTATATACAGTATTGGCATTATTTATTGGTATTATTGGCATTCAATTAGATATTTACAAGGACTTCAATACTGTAGCATCAACTGATATGTTTGCCTCATGGAATTCTGTTGTTGATTCAAAGGGGACCCTTCAAAAGGCAGCCTAATTATATTTACAATCTTGAATGTGTCTTCAGAATGTTAGACACCTTGCATTTATCTTTCAAACTTGCATTAATCTGTCTACTAAATTGGTAATTTATTGCTAATAGTCATCATTCGCAGTGCTCAAGGGTGACAGTGGGGTAACAGTGTGCTAACAAGAAGAAATGACTGCACAACGCTACATGTAAGTGTCACAATGTGAAAATAAAGCCTAATTTATAGTCTTGTTGAGGTGCGGGTTCCAAGCTAACAACACAACACATTGCATTGCTTGGCATTGTTAGCTTGAAAATCAGCTATTTTCAATTAGCGACACCATTGTGAGACTGGGTATAAATTAAGGCTTAAGAGTGGACGGTTCAATCATTTATAAGCAGAGATTTGTCTGTTTATCAAACTGATGCTTGGAGCATCGGCCATAATCAGACTCATACAAACGGTGGTCTTCTCTGTCTGAAAACTGCTGATGCTGCTTCCAAAAGACAATCATCTGCACTATGAATAAAGCACAGCTTACATGAGGGAGAATATGTGCATGTGTGTGCTCACTGCATAGCCTACACATTCAAAGAACATTTTGAGAACACAAAGGATGTTCTTCGACCATAGCTTTGACTGTCTGGGGTCAAGGCACACATTAAATTATATGTATAATTATACTGAGAATTTTCAATTGACCCCATTTAACTATATAACATACTGTACTGTGAAGTGTATAGCTTCTTAATTGCTATGGTGATGAGATAGTAAGGAGACATCCCATGGACAAGCAAGTGTGAAGTCTATTGAAGGGCAATTGATTGCATAGTGCCAGTTAAAATATTATTCCACTGGCAATGAGCACGTTTAACCACTTAAACCCTATGTATATAGCCTATTGTTGACTGGGTTCCCCCAGGTCTCTATTGGTCCACAAATAGCCAATCTACGAGCTCACAAAGGACACTTTGTGAGCTTGTAGATCAGCTATTTTTGCCAAATGTTCGCCCCAGAATAGGGATGCTAGGGTTCATGTGGTAAAAATAATTCACAAACATGCTTTCATGCTTAGCTGTTTTACATGCGCACTTTGTGAAGAGTTTCAAAAAGCGACCCTCTGTTTTTTCTATAACCTCTAAATCTTTTTATAATCTTGCAATCAGGCTGATTTATGCTTCATCATATGCTGGTGTTGCACCTCGAATGGTGAATATAATTTTCACCCGGCGACACCAGCATAGTATGAGTTAAGCATATAGGCCCTAGCCTATTCTTTCAGAGAAATCCTACCACTCAAACAGAGAGCGTCTCCTTTCAAACCCCAATGGTTCTAATCAGCCCCCCGCCCACAGGAGTGGCCCAATTCTCTCACAACTTGCTACAAAAATCGCTCATGAAAAACTATATAATCTCCTACGTTTCATTTTCCACCTTCACATGTGTCTCCTTCTCTAATAATCAAAAAGTGCTATATATTTCATCTCGCAATTTACTTCCGGATGGTTCGTTTTGCACCTTTTCTTGCCACATCGGTCACGGGAAAGAAATAAGCACTGCCGTGGTCTATGGAAACGAGCCCGAAAGTGCACCCAAATAAGCCCAAAATCGCTTATACAAACAGTCAGACCTGGCAACGCAGCCTACGCCAATCATGCGTGAGAGATCTACAAGCTATGGGGCAGAGACGCCACCGTATCTTAGCAACAACGACAGCGCTCACTCTCATTGGTCGTGTCACGCTAAGAGCAGTTTCCAGACAATGGCATCGCAGAGAGCTTGCTGTAGCCATCAGAGTCAGTCGCAGCAACGACGGACAGGGAGCTGTGATAGCTGGCATGTAGCTAACGCTAACGTGGTTGTTGTCATGCCTGCAGCGGCTGTGCAATCACTTTGTCAACAATGCACGTTCGTGTGGTGAATGTTATTATTGCTGCTCAGTTAGTCCATTGTAGATGGTGTATATTGTGGCCTTGTGTGTCTTCTGGAGAACTGTGTAGCTATACACAGCAACTCCAGTAACTAACGTAATGGCAGGACCGCCCCGTGCAACGCATCTTTAGGCTGCATTATGGTATAGTAATTTCAGATAATTTCCGCCCCATTAGGGCAGTGGTTATCAACCTTTTCAGGCCGCCCCCCCCCCCCCCAAAATAATCATATTTGAACTGGGGACCCCCACATTTTGTTTCACTCCGTTCCACAAGTCAATACTGTGAACATAGCAGATCTACAAGCTCAAAACGCCTCACGTTGAGAGGCGTTGAAAGCTTGTAGATCGGCTATTTTCAACATGTTGGCCTCTCTCTTATATTATTTGACAATTTGGCCAATGTTTTATAGCAGGGGTCTTCAACAGGGGGTCCGGGACCCCTAGGGGGTCCTCAGAGTTACTACAGGGGGTCCGCCAAATCTTTGTGACATGATTTTTTTTTTTACATTAACCATTTCAACCCAAGCATCCCTTCTCTGAGGAGAACTTTAGCCAAAAATAACAGATCTACAAGCTCACAACGCCTCGCGCTGCGAGACGTTGCGAGCTTGTAGATCGGCTATTTTTGGCATAGAGTTATAGGTGTAGAGGGAAAAAAGAGCAGCAAACGTTTATCTGAAACACAATTTTATACAATATAGAGGGGGTCCCTGCTTCATCTCTCTCACAGCTAGGGAGTCCTTGGCCTCAACACGTTGAAGGCCCCTGTTTTATAGTATAGTTTGTTGACTACTTTTGTTGCAGTAATGGTCTTTTCCTTTACTTTCGTTTTTTTATTGTCTCCGCCAGGCCGAAAGGCATGGCGCGAGAGTATGTTTTACCCCCTGTCCGTCCGTCCGTGCGTCTGTGGATAGCTAATCTCCCACATCGTTGGCTTGATCGCAGCCAAACTGTGCACACACACTCCCTGGATGCCAATTCAGAACCTCTGCCCCATTTTTTCCACATGGCCCTGTTATAGTGCCACCAGGAGGCCGCTTTTTGCAAAACACATTTTTTCACAGTACTCCTACATATTTTGTCCAAACATCACGCAAATCGGTACACAGTATCTCTATAGTCATTACAAAAAACGGGTCTTTCAGATTTTTCATATTCCATCCTGATTGGCTAAAAATGGCTTCCAAAGTTTGCAGGACTGCTCCGTTTTGACCAAAATGCCTCAAATTATGAACACAGCATGCACTTTCCGTGCAACTTTGCACCCACATTCCCTATATGCCGAGGAAGAAATTCCACTTGAGATTTTTCTAATCAGCCTCATGGTGGCGCTATAACAGCCCGATTTCTCTTTTTACCTTTAACATCACCAATCTGTGTAAAACTTTGTATGTGCACTCTCTACAGGTCAAGGAAAAACCTTTGCCCTGCATTTTTCACATCTACCTTTTATAGCGCCACCAGGAGGCCAACGTCAGGGCTCTCAATACTGCACATTGGTGGAGGAGGAGGGGCCGCAGGGCGACCGCACACATCGCTGAACCAATGGTAGCCCACGGATGTTTCCTCTGGAGATTTAAAATCTATCCCTCTATGCCACATATCATCCGCGCTACAGGGTCTTCACTGACCGAGCCACGGCCCCACTGGCTCTCATGACGCTACGCCACTTATATGCGCTGCCAAGTGGCCGCGGGCGCTACGTGGGCGTGGCGGCGGGCTAGACGCTCGGCCCTGCGTAGCAGGGCCGAGCTTCTAGTTTTCACAATTGAACGACATACCCAAGAATAGGGACGCCAGAGTTAATGTGGTTAAATGCATACATGTGTGCATTTATTTGATTAGACTGTCAATAAGTTCCCATACATCTAGAATACTGAAGATGTGAGTAGAGCCATTAAGCTGCTGCAGGCTGATTTATGAGCCAAGGTGTAACAGTTTCTCAGGCAAGTGGGACATGATGTCCAAAATGAGAGAGAGAGAGAGAGAGAGAGAGAGAGAGAGAGAGAGGGGGGGGGGGGAGAACAGACAAGCAACTAGCCAGTCAGACAGATAGACAGAGACTGAGACAAAGACAGAGAGATGATGACACTGCACAGGTGAGAGAGAAAGGAGAGTGGAAAGCCGGGAATCAGAAAACGGTCGCAGCAGGGAGCAGAAGGAGGCATGGTGGTATGGCAGGATGGAGGGAGAGAGAGAGAGAGAGAGAGAGAGAGAGAGAGAGAGAGGGAAGGCACAATGTTCAGTTGTAATGGGGCAGGAGCCAGATGCTCTAGTTTCCTTGACAGAAATGGAGGTCAAGTGCAGCTTTATGTGAAGGGAACACAGGGAGAGAGGCATAGCGAGAAGGAGAAGGATGGCAGGGTGGGAGAAGAGGGAGGCGCCATGATGACTTTAACTAGCAGTGAGGGACGGAGCAGACATCAGCTGTAAGCACACAGTGCAGAGAGTGTGATTATTCTAACTAGCAGAGAGGGACAGCATTGGAGAGGGTTGAAGCACATACTGTACAGTACTGTATGGCGTCTCCTTCTAGGAAAGATAGAAAGGCATAAGAAAGGCTAACATACGGTACTTCAGTCATTAAACAGTTAGAATAAAGTGTAAAGCGAATGCTATGAAGAACACAAATAGATGTAAGGTGTAAGGGGAGAACGCATGATGATCATAAATGGGACCTCTGGGAGTAAAGCACTCGCCCCAAAACGGAGAAGGGGAAGTCTAGGAATATATTAGGACCCCCGCTATTAGGCCCCCACAGACTGCAGATGAAAAATAGCCTTTGTGTGTGAGCATCTCAACTACCACTGAATATCCTGTGGCTCCATGTAATGATTTTCTCTTGCATACAGGGATCACCTGCAATCGACCACTGTAGAACAAAATAAATCACGTTGTGAGGATACGTATGGCACAGAGGAAAGGTGGCAAAAGAGCAGATTTATATTTATTAGAGGTTTGGGTCGCTGCGGCCCTCACACCTACGTCGCAGTGCCAATCCGACCAATATGTCTCGGGGGCTTTGTCAGAGTACCCATTCTCCCTTTTGTGCCCATATGGAGATGTCTGTTTCTGCAAAATCCTGTAGTATAGGTGCTAAGCGACATGCGCGTGACGAAATAGCGTACCACCAATAAAATCACAAATGCAACACTGCTGACTGATTTATTTGCAGCTGATACCATGATGACACATTGAGGTTAGACATCACACTGCATATTTGGGCGTAGCTGCATTGGGAACTCCTTCTATGGTTATGGCTGGGTCAGAGTGACGTCAGAGGTCCGCCTGCCCGCCGGCCGGCCGGCCCTTCCATTAGCCAATTTTAATATAGGATAATTACTATTAGTCGTCAGGCATATAATAGACTGAAAGAACGAGCCCAATCGATGGTCTTGAAGGGCGGAGCCAAACCCAGGCGCTGGATTCCAGCGCCTGGGTTTGGAGCACTCTGATTGGTTAGGAGATAACAAGGTCCTAAGACCAGCGTTCCTGCAAGGTTCTCCCAGGCTTTTTTTCTTTTGAAAAAAAAAAAGGCATGGGTTTCCGAGGCTAGGCATATAAAGCATAGGCCGAGGTGTGGAAAACTTTTTTTTTTTTTTACGACAATTCTAAGCAGGCCATATCTACAAACTACAACCTCCTCCGAAGTGAATGAATCACACAATATTTTAACAAATATTTCAAAAACTCTGCTTAAGGAGACAAAACATGATATTGGTGAAAACATTGTAATATATATGTTGTCATATGTTAATGATACTGGGAAATTGGTGGAAATAATTCAGAGCTATTCCGCATTTTGTTCGAATGCATTTTTGATGACTGAAGCACTCATGTCATCTCAGTCACATTTTAAGGGGACATTTTCTATAGCTAGGGCACCACAAATTAATTCAATAGACGTCTAAGCATTGGCTCATGCACGCTAAAGAAAACGTTATCGCTTTTCTTGAGCTATGACGCAAAGGCTATACAAGCAGTCCGTGGGAGAAGAATTTAAAATAAGCAGGACATTGGTTTCTCTATCCCAGAGGGGGGAGCGTATGGGAGCTGGCCCTCATAATGACTTTTCCTATCGGAAAGGACCCAGGGAAGGAGGGAGGAGTTCACAGTCCACTGGCTTCACCAGCTCACTCTGATATAAGTGCCTAAAGAAACAGGACAGGGAGTGGTGTAACAGAGAGCTCCTTCGACACTCCCCCGAGGTGTGTGTGTGTGTGTGTGTGTGTGTGTGTGTGTGTGTGTGTGTGTGTGTGTGTGTGTGTGTGTGTGTGTGTGTGTGTGTGTGTGTGTGTGTGTGTGTGTGTGTGTGTGTGTGAGAGGGAGAGCGAGAGAGAGAGAGACAACGTGGTGTGAGGCTGCATAAGGGTAAGGTGGTGTGTAACAAACAGTTACTCTTTATTCTCCTGAGTTTTGGTTTATTTGTTTGTTTTGCATGTGGAGCGAGTGAGTGAGTGAGAGGGCTGGAGAGAGAGAGGGAGCAAGACTGCCTGTCTGCCTGTTTGCTTCATATAGACCAATTATTTGTTTACTAACATTGAGCCTGGACGCACAGGTGATTGTTTCACGCAATCAATTCCCAACCTGTTTCGGGGTGCACTGGTTTCAGCACACCCCAACCCCCTCTTGTGTGTGTTGGCTAGTGAGACGCGTCCTAACGAGACCTGATATAATGGATTTCGTTGCGCGCATACTGGCTGCACGCAGCCAGTATGACGTCGTCTGTTAAGGGGTCTATAGGCTCCTGAACAGTACAGTACCTGCCTCACTGTCTGCGCCTGTCTGTCTGTATACCTGTTGACCAGAACTGGGAACCTGGAGACAGAAGCTCTGTAACACCAGGCCCTTAAGGCTTACCAAGCAATATAGTTTAGGATTAGGAGGCCTGCCTCAGGCAGCTAAATCAAACACTATCATCCCAGCTTTATTCTCTCACCTCACACTCACCCTGCATTACACTTACCTACATGAACCTTAGCATCCCTATTCTAGGGGAGAACATTCTTTGAAAATAGCAGATCTACAAGCTTACAATGCATCGCAACGCAATGCGTTGTGAGCCCGTAGATGGGCTATTTTCACCAAAGAGATTTGGTGTAGAGGGAAAAAAGGAATGGGTCTAGTATAGATAGGGGGACTCCAGTCAATGAAGTATAGGGTTTAAGCGGTTAAGAGTTCTCCGTAAAAACAGGAGGCATGGATGGCAAATGGCATTGGAAACAACTGCGATCTTATTCATTCATTCATGATGCACATTCAAATCCTCGGCATTAAATTAACTCCAAGAGTGTACATAATGGAATCAAATGGACCTGTAAACCCTAAGCTAAGGGTTGTATTGTGTGTGACCCTGTACAGGTTCCTTTTCCTCTTTTCTTCTTTTTTACATTACCACAGTTAAGCGAGACTGACTATTGAAGCAACCGAGGGCCTGGAGCCAGTTCCAAACCAAAGACAGTGCAATTACGTGGTCCGTACATTAACTGGTAGAGCCACTAGGGCACACACACGCACGCACGCACGCACGCACGCACGCACGCACGCGCACGCACGCACGCACGCACGCACGCACGCACGCACACACACACACACACACACGCATACTCTAATAACAGGCTATATCCCACATATTAATACAATCTCAACAATTGAATTCATTTTTCACTACCTTTGCAGAACATTGGGGTGCTCAGAGAATCAATATGTTGCCCTTCATTCTGAAATTGCCTCTAATTCAATAACCGTCAACTTGATTCAAAAACCTGAACAGATATAATTGAAACAGCAATTGAATCTCGTTTTTTCAGATCCACCTCTCATCCTCTGCTTCTTCCCTTGTAAGTGAATGAAGCCTAATTTGTACATCGCCGTATGACGATGTATAAATGTTGTACGATGCTGGCAGAAAATAAAAAACTTGTTATTTTAAGCAAGCAATGAAGTATAGCCTAATTTATGCTCCGTCGCATGACGGTGTCGCACGCCGAAAATAGTAGACCTACAAGCTGTGTCATAGCGCTGTGCGTTGAAGCATGAATTGGGCTTATCTGTCTCTTCTACCCCCAGCTGGGAAGTGGTTCCATTGTAAAGCAGCCTCTTGCTGCATCTTGATAGCCTACTCTGTCATGTAATTGGGGGTTTTCCTCAAGCTTTGCTTTAAAGGATGACTCCCCCCTGTTATCAATACTAATGGGAAAATGAGCACCATTACACTATAATACATTCTTGTGCACCAAAAGGATGTTTACTGCGCTGTCTCCAGGGACCTTAAAGGAATTGCATGTTTATCTTATAATAACAATGCTTTCATAAACGTCACATGCATGAGTGTGTGTGTGTGTGTGTGTGTGTGTGTGTGTGTGTGTGTGTGTGTGTGTGTGTGTGTGCGTGCGTGCGTGCGTGCGTGCGTGCGTGCGAGCGTGTGCATGCCCATGAGTACTCATAGTTCATTCTCAGCAGAGTAAAGTATTGTTTTAATGGTTCCAATGGTGAATTGCATAAAGACATGACACACTGAAGTGTCTATGTTTCACAGTATATAATGTAGTTATGGTAGAAAAACAGCTGAATGTTTGCATCCACTGTAGTAGGAACTAGATGCTTTATCATTCCACTTTACAAAACCTGCAATATATGAGCTTATGGACTGTTTAAGCTTGATTTATGCTTTGGCAACAATGTGTCATGTACTGTAATATGTCGCTCGATGAAAATGCATATTTTCAGCTGAAACAGGACAGTACACTCAACTGGCCCAAAATGCTTTGAACTAACATTGCAATCCTTAGAGCCCTGTAATGTGGCTAAAAACTAAAAGAAAAGGAAAATTATCCGGCCTTATTATTATAGGAAAAGATTATTATTACTGCCAAAGTTGGGGAGTGGGGGAATATATTGTATTCACAAAAACAAGATAAAAAGCTTTACATTGAAGCATGAAGGTGCACAGCAAAGTCAATGGCAATCCAGCCAGTAGTTTTCTGGATATATTGTTTGGGACCAAAGTGACAGACGGCTGGACGGACATAGCCATCCCTGCTAGCCATCCCCGCTAGCGACCTGTCCTGTCCTGTCCTGTCCTGTCGCTAGCAGGGCTAAGAGTGTTCAAACAAACAAACCAATTCAAACAAACTCCCCCTTTTGTCCTCTTTCTTTATATCTCTGGTTTGCTCACCTTTAGCAGAGTTTTTGATGGGGGAGTGTGTGGCTCTCGATGTCTTGACACCATGTGTACAAACCTCCTTGGCAATTACAAGCAGGCAAGCCAGCCAAAAGAGGCTCTCATGTTGACTTCCTCGCAGCCTGTATTAATATTTACCAGGCAGGGAAACACAAGCAGATGTCAACCATGAGCTGATTCCCCTTATGTTACTCTGTGTTGAGCCTTGTCCTGGATTAAGGCATAATCCAAACATTAGATTTGTCTTGTTAAAAATAAAATGTTTTGGAACTGCTGGTATGGAGGGAATCCCTAATGCTGTGACTGCTACAGAATTGGAGATTAATATTCAGTAGCCTGGATTAAAGTTGAAATTATTTTAAAATAATTGAGTAAATATGCATTATTTCAGAAAATGTGTCAGCCTATTAAAGTAGTGTCACCTTATCCTTCTCTGATCCTAGAAGCTTTCCAGATTCAAACTACTTATACACTGTCTTAGAATGTCAGAGCTAATGCCTTTCTGCCAGCTGACAAGGTGATTGAAATATTGCAGTGCATGCATTCACATTCTCAAATGCTTGACCTTCAGTGATTCAAGGGATACAATGGAAAACTAAGCTCCAGTGGAGAAACAATAACACAAAACATCAGAATGTAGCATCAATTGCATAGTTATACTCATCTTTTCTTCTAACTTTGTCTATTTATTTGAATGGATGTCATCACTGAAACCCTATATATGAACGTAGGAGATCAAATTCTATATTTATGCACGACGGACTACATTGCAACTGACGACTGCAATACAGTGAACCTAGTGCATAAAGGATTTCTGCCACCTGTTATAACTTTTCTGTATTTCATGACACACAACAAATTAACTGGGTATTAAGTGTCTCACATTCAACATTCGCTAACATGTCTTTCATGTCTCTACAAGAAATAATAGCAACATTTAAACCAGTCACACATGGGTCACAACGCGCATTTCAGCACTGGACAGCTCCCAGTATGAAGAAGACCTAGTGCGCATTTCAGAACTGAATAGTTCCTACAAAGTAAAATTCTAACTAAGAGAGTTACATTTGGTTAGATTTTGTACACTCTCAAAGTTACAAATGGATGAATTAACACTGAGGATTTTACAGTAGCCTGTAGCCTATGCTTTTTTTTTTTTTTTTAAGATTTGTTTTTGGCATTTTTTATTGCTTTATTGGAGAGGGACAGTGAAAGTATGACGACAGGAAGAATGGGGAGAGAGATGGGGGAAGACATGCAGCAAAGGCCGTCGGGAACGGGACGCGAACCCGCGGCACGCTGCTATTAAGGATTTTCAACCAGGGTGCCTAGACCGCGACGCCACGGCCTAGGCCCTGTAGCCTATGCTTTTAGCATAACCAGAACATCATGATTGTCACAGGCACAGAATGAATTTCTGAACAATTAACACATCAATCATTCAATGGGCCCGATTATGAACACACCTCTGACCTTCAGACAAAAATGAGGAACAACTGTGATCCGCACATATCAAGGATTTACACACCCCTTTGTGAATTGCACGTCGGTTTTTGCTTAGAGAAAATACACCCTCCTTTAGTCACTTTATTTACATGTTATTTACCCTGATATTTAAGACCAGCTTAGTGAATCGGGCCCAATGTGATGATGCATTCTTTGTGCATTATCTGTATATGAGATTTCACCCTGATCCTGTAATCAAACAATACAACACAAGATGAACAGAAAACAAAAACCCAGATAACCTGGCCTGCAAATGATGTTCAGCACCGGATAACTCCTAGTATTTGCCTTAGGCGAGAAAATGTTTGTATTCAGCACCGGACAGATCCTAGTTAACAATAGGCTAGAAAATGTTTGGGTTCAGCACCGGATAGCTCCTGTTTGCAATAGGCAAGAAAATCTCATAATTCCTAAATCAAATCTACCCCCCTTCATCTTCACTCTCTCCCTCCACCCTCTTTGTCCCTCTCTCCCTCCATCCCCTGCCATTCAAACTCAGAAACTGCTAAATGGAACAGGTTTGCACCCAACTAACTAAAAACAAACAATGAGCTCAGCTAACTAATAAGGGAAGAAGAGAAAACAACCACCTCCCCAGACCCCTGACATTTCCCAAAATCCAGGGGCCTTCCAAACCTTGAAGACAGATGTGGTGTCTGTTCACTTAGACATTGATTTGGTCTGAGCCAAATGAATCTGTCTGTCTTCACTCTGGACCACTGTATGTAGGCTATGCCTGCATACGTGCGTGCGTGCGTGCGTGCGTGCGTGCGAGCGAGCGAGTACACACGTGCATGCGCATGCCTGCGTGAGCAGAAAGAGAATACTCCAGGAGACACTGTCAACGCCACCGATGACTCACAGCATGGAAGCAAATCCAGACATGAAAGAGTCGTGGAAAGCCAATGACAGGGCGGGATTTCAGACAGGAACGGAATCCTCCCCATTTCGTCAACACTTAACGAGGAGCTAATGGCAAAACAAGCCTGGCAGTTCTGTCATCTGCTCGGTCCTCAGGTGCACAGTGAGAAAGGAGCTAATTGAATCCAGAACTGAATATGATATTGCGTAATAAGACATGATGAGGCAGTGTTTTTG